>NC_065562.1:5853493-6008971 GCF_022605725.1 Anthonomus grandis grandis
ACTAATAAAAAAGAAAAAATAACGAAACGCAATACTACAAGATATAAGTTAAGGAAAGAAATTAAAAGTTCAAATTGATAAAATAGGACGGAGACTAATTTTGTTTGATGTTGTTTGACATTTTGTTGAATGTAGAAATTAAACCGCGTACCTCTGTGTTATAAGTAGGAAGCAATACAATAATAATTTATGTCAAAATTCAATATTTACAGGTTATTTATCAAAATATAGCATTTCATGAAATTAACTCTCCTGATTTCCTGGCGAAAGAGCGAGCGCAAGTGGAAAACCTCCAAACCGTTGAATGAGTATAAATTTTTTTTCCAATCCTAAATATTCAATCAATGATCCAAACAGAGGCAGGTGTTGGTTTACCTTTAAAATGCCAGGGACTGGCAACTAATCAAACACTGAATAGCGGGGAAAGGGCATTCCCGTCTTTGAGGCAGGAGACTTTTATAGAGGAACTGAACTCTTCAGGCAGCCATAAAGGGACTCATAAGGACGGAGGAATTATTATATAGGAAAATGAATTAGGAGGAATCTATGACATATTTCTTTAATTACTAGTGTTAATTTATATTTATTTTTCTTTATATAATTTGGGAGCACTTGATTGGAGACACTTTATAATGAGATAGAATAATAACACATTATAATTATTTTATTACTTATTTTATTTTCCATAAGTGCAAGTCATACACCAACCCAACCTACAACTGCCTAAACATCAGTTGTCTTTTGTCAATGTCTGTCAAGACATAAATAGGCAATTTCAAAGTATACTTTGGTTGTATACCTGACATTTTCACTTTCACTCCCTAGTTCACTTTCACTTAACTCTAAAAAACACTTTTTGTTTTTACCTTCATCCCCCTTATTGTCTGAGAGGAACCTAACCGATTTTTATTCATATTTCACCCCTATATCCTTGATATCTAAAGGCACAAGTTTTATAAAAATCCTGTTTCTAATAAATATAGACCCAGAATCAGTTTTTACTTGATATGACCTGTCTCTAAGTTTTTGGACAACCCTACCAGGCACCCAAATACCTTTAGGCTTTAATTGAATTACAACTTTGGTACAGGGCCGTAGCCAGGTTTCTGTTTGTATCAGGGCATTGCTGGTTATCATCAGGGCGAAATTTTTCGGCTCTACTTTTTTTTGCAAGCGAAAAATGCATTTTTTTGTTTTGCAACCTTTTTCTACTATTAAGGCATATTAAACAAATGTTTTTAATAAGACGACCTTTATTGAAAACTATTTTTTCCATAACTACCGAACACATCATATAAATAACGTAAAAAACATAATACCAAACACAAACTAACCAATATAATTCTAATAAATTTCTGTAAAATAAATGGGATCTTGTAAAAGAGTTATTAAGTAAACTTACAGTAACAAAAAAATATAAATAACAAAAACATATAATTTAAAATCACTACCCATGTATTTAATCCTTACTTCTTTATATTGTTTGTTATATAAAATAAAAGGACGACACGAAAAAAATAGGAATCCATAAAAAAAAATCTAAATTTATTTTAATTTAATTTACTAAAATAGGAGAATCTTTTTATTAGCAGAACTATAAAATTTTCGCAGAAATAATTCCATGTCTATTTCTCTAGCTCTTCTTCTCTCAAACGCTAGAAAGGAAAGGTCTGCCATTCGTTGGTGTTGCATTGAATACCTTTGAGGTCTATTGATTACTGTCAATGAAGAAAAAGATGACTCGCAAAGTGCCGTGCAACCGAAAGTAGCGACTAATGCAAATAGTTCATAAGTTGCTTTAAAAGCTTCTCTATATTTATAAAGTTTAGGAAATATATTATCCTTTGGTTCCATGCCGACCAACTCTTTGACCACCGACAATTCTTCCGCAGATGGTAGGACGATACCTGAAATAATAACAATTATAAGTTTGGTTAAAACAAATTGAGGTATAAAATAATTATATTTACCCAGTGGTTTTAAGGGTTGAAGTTTAACCAAATTGAATTCTTCGATGCTACTAATAGCCATTAATATATCGTTATTGTCGGAGAATCTTTCGTCCAACCGAAGAAGTGTTAGATCCACAGCCTCGAAATATAAACTTTTATATTGCAAGCTACAATCTTCGGTGTCGTCCTTGTTACTGGGTAGGGTATCCATAACAAGAAAATCATTCAAGCTACGATGACATCGCTTTTTTCGGTTTTCGTCGGAATTTGTAACATTAGGTTCATCATAGGCTACTAGATTTTGTGCTTCATTGAAAATATCTAGAAAAACATTCCGATGTTCGCAGCAATTGAATCTTATTTTTGACGCAGGTTATTATTTCCATGGCATCTTTAAGACTTGTCGATCTTCCTTACAATGCAGCATCTGCCGGTTCCAATATTCCCAGAATTTTTTTCATTAATATTAAAGTGAATCTAAAGTCTGTCTTTAACATGACCTACTATATTCCAATACTTTTAGCAATGTCTTTTCCAGAAAATGATTTACTTTGAATAATTTCGTCTAACGTTCTAATTATTTCTTTATAGTTATTTAATATTACATTAATAATCGCCAAGTGGCCGGACCATCTTTGTTCTAGAAGTCGGACAGTAGCCTTCCCTTTATAAATACTTGAAACTTTGCCATGCTGAAAGAATTCGTGCAGCTGGTCAAATCACTGGTCAATACACTGGTCAAAAAATACATTTATTACATTGACTTAACGACATAAACGTCTTAGCATCCATTTTGTCAGTTACGTAAATACCTACTAAGGATTCATTAACGACCCCATCTTTTACGTAACGAATTCCTATAGACACATTTTCCCTGTTATTTTTATCTCTAGTACCATCTTCTAGCAATGTAAACCATGGTACATCAGAATTTTTTACATCATTCACTATGCTTTCACGTAATATTTCAGCTAATATTCCTATAATTTCATTTTGTATCTCAGGAGACGTGTACTTTGCGTTTTTTGGGGATATGTTTATTAGCGTCTCTAAGAAGTTTATCCTTTTTAAGAGTATAATCAAAAAGACATACAGCAAGTGCAAAAAATACTGAGAATAGGAAATGTATCGTCGTTCGTCCTAGCGCCGTCGCCGTCGCGCGGGGAATTGCAGTGTTGGCAACTGGGGAATTACCCGTTTGCGGAAATTTTTTATTTAAAAGGGAAAAGTAAGCTTTAAACAGGAATACTTTAAATGTAGTTTAAATTACCAACAAAATTTAAGTTTTTTACTAATAAGTTCCTGGTATGTAGAGAATGTTTTTTTTTTATTTTTTAAATTTAATTTTTGTATACATTTTTTACCAGGGCGGTCGTTTTGCCTGCCAGGGCGGCGCCCTGATCCGCCATATTGTAGCTACGGCCCTGCTTTGGTATTAGGCAAAATGTCTGGTAACTCTTTAACTCCTGACCTATTATAATTATTGTACTGGGCCTGTTGTGTTTTTTCCAAAAAATTTAGTAAAAATCTTGGTATCTCTTACATATGGTCTTAAAGTTTGTTCAGTGACAGGAATAGTTGTTCTTAGATTTCTCGACATTAATAAGTTTGCTGGAGAAACATTGTCAAAAATTGGCATATTTCTATAATACAGCAAAGCCAAATAGATATCTTTCTTTTCCTCTAAGACCTTTTTAAACATATTTTTAGACGTTTGGACATTTCTCTCCGCCATACCATTTGATTTGGCATAGGTTGGAGAACTAAAACTATGAGTAAATTCCCATTCTTTAGTAAATCTTTTAAATATTTCCGACATGAACTCAGGTCCACCATCAGAAATAACTATTTTGGGAATCCCATGTCGCGCAAATATTGACTTCATTATTTCTACTACTGTAGAGCTATAAGTGTCAAAATTTAACTTTTCTATTTCAATATATTTTGAATAATAATCAATTAAAAGTAAATATTTTTCACCATAAAGCTCAGACAAGTCACAACCAACTTTATTCCATAGGATTAAGGTATATTGTGACACATTAAGGGTTCAGGAGTTTAGGATTTAGAATATTTTTGACATATATAGCATGATTAAATTTTTTGTTTAATATCAGACATTATACATTGCGGGCCAATAAATTGAACCTTTAGCTGGTCCAAACACATTTTAATACCCAAATAGTTATAGTGTAATTTATTTAACATTTCACTGTGCAAACTTTTAGGTATTACTAGCAAATTTCCTTTTAAAATCAAATTTTTATGCAAAGTGAACTCATCTCTGAATTTAAAATAGGATTTTATACACTCTCTGACTTTTTTAATTGAATTGGGCCACCCATTTAAAATAACAATTTTTAATTCCTGTAAAGTTTTATCACCTAAAGTCAATTTTACAATTTCATTTAATTTTCCTTCTGTAACTTTTATTTCCAACACTACAAGACATACTTGTGCCTGCATTTTATTTTCAAAATTATCATAACTTTTGTCTTGAATATAAGCCCTCGATAAAGTATCTGCTATAGTAAGTTTTTTGCCTGGCTTATAGTATACTTCTAAATCATATTTTTGTACCTGTAATAACATTCTTTGAAATCTAGGAGGGCACTTATTTAAAGGCTTTTTAAAAATTGTTATTAAAGGCTGGTGATCTGTCTCCACTTTAACTTTTCTCCCAAAGATATATTCATGAAACCTGTTTAAACCAAAGCATATTGCTGCCATTTCATTTTCAATTTGCGCGTATCTTTCTTGGGTTTCGGTTAAAGCTTTGGAGGCAAATGCACACGGTAAGTTATTTTGAAGCAAAACTGCTCCTTCCCCTGACTTTGAACTGTCTACAGAAATTACTGTTTCTTTTTGTATATCAAAAAATTGTAAGACTGGACTTGACGTTAAGATCTTTTTTAAATTCTCAAATGCTTTTTGCTGCAAAGATCCCCATGTAAAGATTACATCTTTTTTCAGTAATGCTCTTAAAGGCTCTGAATTTTTTAAAAATTTAGAATAAATTTACTAACATAAGTAAGCATTCCCAAAGCCCTCTGAACATCCTCTTTGCATGTAGGTGTTGTCATATGACACTCCATCACCTGAAATTTCGTGTTCCATGTACTTCATATTAGATTTACCTAAATGACACTTTTTCAGATTAAATTTAATATTATTAGATTTTGCAGACCTTTATCAACCTCAGATCATGTTCTAATTTATCTTGTCCAAAAATTACCAAGTCATCAATATAAATTCCTGTCCCTTCACAACCTTGAAATATTTCCCTAACCTTATGTTGAAAAACCTCAGGTTTAGATTGAGATTTTTTTAGTTTGAGATTACCATATTCCATATGGTAATCTCAAAAAAAAACTCAGAGAAAACCAGATGTAAGAAACCCCTTTAGTATTAATTATGTACCGTAGCGCATAAACGGTGGGGCCAAAAGGCTTTTTAGTGGAATGAACAGCTTGGGAAGCGTCTGTTGCTCTGGCAAACTACAGAGTACTCTCAAAGAGAGTGCGTCAGTATACTTTACATAATTCATAATTCTTGTATATTCGTATATGCCAACAACCGAAACACCAGATCAAGAGGTTAAAGAAATATACAAGACGCAAAATCTCGAAAGTGCCAAGTAAAGACCAACTGGTTGTTATGGACGATTTCAACACAAAAATTGGCAGTGCTGTAACAGAAAATATACCTAATGTGGGAAGACACGGACTCAAATATTGAAATATAAGAGAAGAAAGCCTATTAAACTTTGCTGTTGAAAATAACCTTACAGTCGTAAACAATTTGTTTCAACATCATCCTAGATGCCTCTCGCCCTATAGAACAGCCCAAATGGTGCAAATTAAAACCAAATCGATTATATTTTAAATAGGAAATCGACGGCGAAACTCAATCAAAAACTTCAAAGCCAAGCTGGCCAGTGCCGTCTTTAATCATCTCGGAGCTTCTTTTATATTTGGAGGCTCCCATCTCGATTTTAAAAATCGCAAAAAAGACCACTTTTTTTTTGAGACAACATATGTATACATAAATAAGTAATAAATAAATATTAGAAAAGTTTGACATTTGGAAATGTATCTGTGATTCTTTTATCTCTGCGTAAAATATCTGCCACTTAATAATAGTTTAATAGTTAATAACTATAATAGTTTTTTCTTGACTTTCATTGATTTGATCCTTTACATATTGTCTCAAAGGAATGCATTTAGAGTGCCATTCATCTGCATTAGTATCCTTATGATATATTAGAATGGGTCACCATTTGTTACTTAGTTCGTCGAATTCCAAAACCGCTGATAGATCTCTTTATACAACTCAGATCTTTGTTCAAGTGTCAATTATCGAAAAAAATATTTCAACTTTAAACTTTTCTTCGCCAGATACATGCACTGGCGTTGCAGGCCCGTCAAAAAACCTAATTCAAGAGCTCCTAGTAATTTTCCTTTGAGAAGCATCTTTGTATTTGACTTCCGGGAATTTAGCTTGGACAAAGCATTTATACCTTTTAAAATTATTTCTTATATCCTCAAGAAAGTCAGCAAGTGAAGCAAATAGTTTTGCTGCATGGTATTTTTTTGAATACGGTTCTTTTTATTTATTCTCTCCAATAAATTGCTCCATATTTTGATTAAAAGAATGTTCTTTAGTTTTTCCAGTTTTTTTTACAAGCGCTTCGTTTCTGGTTTCTACTGGTTGGTTGCTGTCTTCTGCAATGTTTTCCAAAGCCGTTATAACTTTTACGTAACCAACATAAAATGTGCACACTGCTCAGCGCGTGCTGATCACCTAGTCAGATAGTGACTTTAATACTTAGTTTGAGCCCAAACAGTTTGTTAATATATTTTACCGATGTGTGCAGTTTGAAAAAACACATGTACATTTTGAACAAGTTGAAAAAAACGATGTTGCTTCTTTTACGCATCCTGCAGTTTAATTACCTACTTAGGGCCGGTATTATAAGACTATTGTCAAAATAGTCTTATATATATATATATATATATATATATATATATATATATATATATATATATAAAATAACTTAAAGTTAACTTATGGAATAACGTCACATGTCATAGTTTACTTCAAAATGTAAAAGTTAACTTTGTCGGGTGGATGGGGTTAAAGTTAACTTTATAAAAAAATCCTGGTTTTTGACATATTCTTCCCTATATTCTTCACATATTCTTTCAGGAAAACCGTCGGGTAAGTACCCTGTTCCCCGAGTCGACACTTTCACTATATTAAATTATCAATTACAATAAGAAATTTTCCAATGCACGATGTTGCCTCCCCCACGATGCATCCACATCATCCGGCCTGGTAACCGGCGTAAATAGGATCAGCTACGACCGGCAAGGGGTGCGGAAGGGTCTGGGAAAGGGATTTAAAGGATAGGAAGGACGAACAAACACGTGTTATAGGAATGAAGGATAGATAACGCGTAAGTGGGATAGAAACTTTTACAAAGTTTAATTCTGAAATGCACTTTGTAACTAACGGCAAGGGGTAGGAAGGGGTCAAGGAAAGGAATCCGTAGGATAGGGAAAGGACAAGAACAACCACGTGTTGACTGGGTGAAGGATGACGCGGAAGTGGTTTTTGACATATATTCTGCCAATAAGTTTAAATATAACCTAACACTGAAAAAGCTTTTATTTCTCAATATATAGATGGCGGTTAAAAAAACGAAATTATTTCCTCGAGACGGACTCTTAAGCATCTGATATGTGATTTGGCTTTCCTTCTAGAAGCATATTACGTCCAAAATAAAAACACGAAAATTTCATCTTTTGACAGTAGCACATGACCCGAATAACGTCTCAAAGACGAAGAAGAAGAATAGGGACGTTTATAAAACTGACATTTTATTGCTAAGGGTAACTTGATGCTTAAAGTTAAAGTTAACTTTTGAAAAATATTTATAATACCGGCCCTTAGTTTAAAGAATGCCTCGCGCAAGGTACTAAAAATGGCAAATCCGCGTAATTATTTAATTCTTGTTTGCACATCGGAGTATTTTCTAGCTATATTAGACGCATTATTCATTGAAAAATCTAAGTCTTTAAAAACAGCTAGTACAGTCTCAGTCAAATATTGCGCTGTGTGTTTATTTATAGGTATAAATTGTAAAAATCCTGGATGAAATTGTAGAAAACTGGATCCTCCATCTCTAAGATACAGAACAATACAAGTCATATCCCATCAATCAGGTGTCGAGTCAATACTAGTTGAGAAATACTTGGCTATTTTCATAAGGATTTGTTTTGCCATAATATAAATTAATTCATTGCAAATATTAGCTGAGAAGTAGGAAGCTATTCCTTTTCTTGGGTTTCCATATTTTTTTAAGTGTTCAGCAAGAACGGCATGAAATTCCCCTAATAAATCTATGCTTCCTAAATAATTTCCGTTTTGCTGGAAATTAATTAATCCCATAGTCTCCGCGAAATAGAAGCCCTTTTGAAAAAAATGCTAAAATTACTGCTACAACTCGTTTTAGTACGCTCTTCCAGTAATCCATTTATGTTTTATATTGAGAGACAGTTTTAGTTCTAATAATATTACCATCATGTTTTTTAATAAACTTGATTTACAAAAAGGAACATTATTATTAGCTACTCAAATGAAGTTTTGATGGGACTATTTATTTTCCATGGACAATGTGCTCAAATAATAGCAAGAAAATGTAGAAAATTTAATACACTGTATCTCGATTTATTACCAATGGATAAGAAAAGCTTATTTATACTACAAAATAGTCGGTTATTAAAAGTAACAAAAAAAAATATTACTATATTATTAATTTTCGAAATGACTCCTATTATTCTCTAAACATTTGTAAAATCACTTATTTTATATAAGTGAAGGGAGACTACAGGATTTTCATTTTATCTTAATCTACGATTCCACTGCAAGTATGGACTATTTCTTAACTATTTATAAAATCGTTTTCTGGAGGATATATTCGTCGCTCTTCTAATTTTGCTTTCATCTAGCTCTTCAAAACAGGTAATACTCGCTGACGCAGCTCTTCTTTACTGCTTACTGGTGTTGTGTACACTATTTCCCTTACATTACCCTACAAATAATAATCAAGGGATGTCAGATCTGATGATCTCGCCGGCCAATCCCATGGTGCCATACGCCTAAACCATCTATTTATCAAATATGTCGTAGTTCTCTTGTTACACTGTCTCTACAGTGAGATGCGGATCCGTCAAGTTGAAACCAACAAGTAAGAAAATCTTGCAATGCGGCTTTTTTAATCATGTGGACGGGACAAACTACAAAAGAATTTTTGTAAAAAAAAACCCTTTCATTATATGTTAATTCGGTGTTAAAATTGTAAAATAAACTCTTCATTTAAAAGGCTACATTTTAACTTTAAAAAAAGCTAGCAAAAATGTATACAAGTAAAGACTTTTTAAAATATTTGAAAAAAAAATAGTTTCTGGTAGTTAAGGGTAAACCAGTCCGAAAAATTTTTTTTTAAATAAATATAAGATTTTTAATTTTTAAGGTTGCGGATGTCACGTCGTGGATGGTCAAAAAATAAAAAAAAAATATATTTTTGTTTAAAAATATTATAAACTATTTTAAGAGAATAATAACAATGTATCAGTGTTTAGAAAGTATTTTTTAACTAATAGTAATTCTTAAAATTTATTCTTAACTTATGTTGATGTTTTAGACCAATTTCTATTATTTTATTTGCTAATGGCTTAAAAAACTGGCACGATTAAAGACCTGAAATGGCCAAAGAATTTTTTCATCGACTGGTTTATATTTCTCTATTTTTTTGATTCTCTTGGCGGGATACATATATCAGTTTTCTAGTGGTCTGATCTTTAACTGCATTTAAAAAATCTATTTTTCTATTTATTACCATATTTCACAATTTCCCAAGCTATTCTTAAGCTTTCCTACTACTCCATCAACAGCGCCCTTACCACGAGAAGTAGCAAATAAATTCCAATACCCAAAGATATCATAATCTTCTTTCATATAGTATAAATTCGAAAGGGTGTTTTTATTTTTAAATTGTGCTGCACATCCATAAAAAAAAATTAAATATTTTTTAAAAGAGTATATGTATTTCTTAACCAGTAAGTGATTTCTTTTAAGAAAATCCATACTGCAAGTTTATCATGAGACAGTTCACATCACTCATAATAGCAAAGGAATCAGGTGTCCTATTCATCCAAGCCACCGCAGTAAAAATGGTGACCTGTCTGTGACCCCAATGTGCACTTTGAATCTCGTCTTCACTTATACAAGAGTAGTTCTCTGCAAAATCCACTTGTACAACCACATTTTCTTTATTTAGGTTACCTTTTTCAGTTTCAAAATTGCGCTCCTGAATTGCTTTTATAAAACAATGAATTTTACATTTTTCCAGATATTCCTGCAATTGATCTACAGCAGCCTTTAAGAGTGCTTGTTATTTCTGGTACTTGAGGTCTTTGGAGATTAACTTGCCACCGTTCCCAGTTAATTTTATCTTCCAAATTAACTTAAGGGGTAACAAGGCAAATTCTATTTCTGTCACATTTTTCACATAAATTATTATTACAGGTAAACCCGTCGGTTTGGCAGCATATAGCCGGCAATAATTCGTTGGAATTTTTAGGAAATCTACTTACAGATTTGTGAATAGCTTCGACTAAAAAATTAAAATTAGCATGGTACTCATAAATGCACACATCGTGAGGCATTAAAGAGCGTAGAAAAACGTATTTTGGACGAAATTCATAAAACTTTTGAATGCTGCTTGCCCCTTTTAAATTTTCTCTTTTAAACCGCAGTCATTTTTAACTGCAACATCTTTTTTTTTCCGGTGCTTGTCTACTTGTATCATCTCTGGCATAAAATCTTTGAACACTTTCTTTCAAACAGCTTTTTATTTTATTCCAGGAATTTGATTTTCCTCAGTTATCACTGTGGATAATTTTGGAAATTCAGCTAGAAATTTTTTTTTTTTAAAACCTCCTTTTTTTGTCAGGATACTGTGGTAACACAAACTTCAATTTTTTTAGAACTGTCCCAAGTGATTGTGGAGTTTTAAACGCATTAAGTGTTTCTTTTTGTATATGAAATTGTCTATAATATGTGGTTGTTAACATCAAGTTACAGTTTTTTTTCTAAAATCTATGGACTTCTCTTTACTAGATTTTGGTGACATGTAACAGAATATCAAGATGAATTACAAATATGAACATGCATAACAAAAATATATTAAGAGATAAATTGTATAATTGTTGTAAAGTACAGTATCAAGGGCGTACCCAGAATTTCAGCTAGGGGGGGAGCAGCTCATACCTGTACCTGTTTCGAGCAGATGGTCGGTCGGATATATTAAAACAAAAAATCGTGAAAATTAAGTTTTATTAATTAGTTTGATTGACACAAAACAAAAGATTATATATATAATAATCATAATACATATGTATATTAATTTAACAGTAATCTTCTCGGATTTGCCGATAATTTGTCTATGAGTCTTTTCAATAAACTCACTGCTTTCTTTTAAATAATTGCGATGTATGCTCATCAGACATAAACCTGTAAGCCTTTCTTCACCCATTCTAAGCCACGTTTTAACTCTTCGCAGCGTACTGAAGGACCGTTCTACGGTCGCCGTGGTGCATGGGATAGTGCTTAAAATAATCAATGCCTTTCTGACAGCAGGGTAAAAAATGTTGGCTTCGTTGAACAGATCAACTACTTCTATGCCCCTTTATTGATCATCTGATAAAGCCTTCTTCACCCATAAATTATGCAAAAGGTTCAGTTCTGTGATATCCAGGTTATAAAATTCTTGGAATGATTCTGCGTTCTTGTGTACGTCTATAACGCGGGTTTTGGTCTTGGTCATATACAAGGGATGTAGCTTGCTTAAAGCAAACGCCGGAATATTTTCTTGGAAGAATCGAATATTCATTGATGAAATGAGTAAATCAATGTATGGTATTATGAGGGAACGCCGCCAATATTCGTTATCATTGATGGCGGATTACTTCTATGTGTTTGCTTGTGAGCAAGACGTGGAATCGAAATTTCTATGTTCAAATCCATTGCAACAGCTCACGCTTTTTAAAGCATTTCATTACTTATTCTATCAGGAAACTCGCGGTCATTTCGGAGAATGTCCTTGATAATTTTGATGTGTTCCCTCACCGAGATTATGTCGATCGATTTAGCTCGCAGTGCGCTAAGTACTGATTCTAAAACTGCTAAATATTTGGCATTTGTTTGTAGAGCAATAATAAACACTGGTTTTGTAACGGCTGAATGCAACTGATATGCAGATTTTCTGGTGGCATAATTTCTGGTTTGAAGCGTAGTCGATTCTCTGAAAAACGTTATAATATCCTTTACAGTGGCGACAGTATGTCTAATTTCTGGCACTGCGTTCGCATCATTCACGACACGGAGCACTCCATGCGGAGCTATTTACATCTGTGCTCTTACCCATCGACCTCATGGTACAGGAAAGAGCGCAAATCCTAAACACGGAAGGCTCACCTTCGCTGGTGCGAATGGAAAAAATAGCCATCTGGCAACAGAGATGAGACCGATCTGAAAATGCTACTTTGACAAAAAAAATTAATACCAAACATTAGGGTCTGGATCGAAAGGAGACATGGGGAAGTTGAATATTATACAGTGAGGACGCGCAAGTTGGATCAAAGTGATTTTTTTGATGATGAATTCATGTATATAGGGTGAACCAAAAATAAGCAACGATCATCAACTTCAAGTTTTTAAATTGAAATACCTAAATTCTTTTTTCCATTTTTGAATTCTGCATAGAATTTTAAGTATATTTTGTTTACCGTGTCTTATACCTAATACTAACATTATTAATAAATTTGCAACTGTTTGGGTCATTTCAGCATATTCAAACATGTTTTTTCATAGTTTTTTAACTGGTAACAGGTATATTTGATTGTTGACACCTTGTCACCATTTAATCGCATGGAAATAGTATATATTATTTTACGTGAATGTCAGTAGGTGTCAAGTGCAGTTGCAAAGTTTAAAAGTATGGCGCATTTAACTAAAAAACAAAGAATTGAAATTTTGATGATGATAGGATATAACGATAAGCTCGAACACAGGCCGAAGTTTGCGATCTGTTTAACAATAAGTACTCGGAGAGGCCTATTACACGTTCGGTAGTAAGCAAAATTAAAAAAAAGTTTCGAGATTTTGGTCATGTTAGAGACAAATATGACCTAGACCTACGCTTCCAGAAAACAGACAATTAGATATATTGCTCGATCTACAAGAAAATCCACATAAGTCAACTCGACAAGTTGCTGCTGATCAATCGGTTAGTAAATCATGTGTTCTAAAATATTTGCGTGGGAATGAATGACATCCATATAAAATTCATTTACTTCAGGAGCTTATTGAAAATGATCACATCCGCAAAATAGAGTTTTACAAAATAATGATGAATAAATGTAATAAAAACCCACAATTTTTAAGTAAGATTGTTTTTCCAACAAGGCAAGTTTTTTTTTAATGGTTATGTAAATAGGCAAAATTTTCGTTATGGGCACCAGAACCAAATCCATACTAGAGTATGGAAAGTCACACACAATTTCCTAAGAAGTTAAACATATGGGCCGGAATTGTGGGCACGTCAATTGTGGGTACCTATTTTATTGAGGGCGCACTTACCTCTGAAAAAAGTTTAGAGTTGCTTCAAAATCAGATAGTACCTAGTTTAAATGCAGTTTATCCAAATGGTGAAAACCCATTTCTATCGGCAGATTCGATATGGTTCCAACAGGATGGCGCCTCCCCCGACACTATTCGCCAACAGTACGAGATTACCTTACCAACATTTTCCCAAATATATGGATTGGAAGAGGGGTTTTATTGAATGGCCAGCATTATTCGCCGGATTAACCACCATTGGACTTTTATCTATGGGGTTATCTAAAATATAAAGTTTATTTGGTAAACCTGAAAGTTTAGAAGAATTAAAAAATAGAATTAGAGCTAAAATAGAACATATCCGGTCTCAAACAGTAAGTAAAGTATTACAAGAATTTGAATATCGACTTGGTTACTGTCAGGAAGTTAATGGTCAACAATTTGAACATTTTAATTTTTTTGTTTCGTTTTTTTTTATAAACTGTTCCAAAAATTCATGGTTATTTATAAAAAAATTAATCGCAAGTTTCTTAATTAATATTGAGGTTAGGTATAGGATATGGTATACAAAATATACTTAAAATTTTATACAGAATTAAAAAATTAAATAAAAAATAGGTGTTTCTATTTAAAAACAATTAAGTTGATACTCGTAGTTCATTTTTTGTCCACCCTGTATACATGAATTCATCAAGAAAAACATCACGATAAAAATAAAAATTAACATGTCCGAGCGTTTTTTTCGAACGCACCCCTGAACTTTAAATGAATTTGTTCCAACTTGCGCGTATTCACTGTATAACCCAGCTATTTTAGGACATACCTGAAACGCTTCGGGAAAATAGACAGCGACAATTACTGCTAAGAAAAAGACACTCCAGATCATGCCGTCTTTAAGTACGAAAGGTGGACAGCAAAAAGACTAGAATCAGAGCTATAACAGGAGAACAGCTACAATCTGAATATTTAATAAAAACCATCTTATCAAAAATATCACGTATTACAAAAGTATTACAAAATCACAGTATTACAAAATCACTTACCTATTAAAAACAAAGGACAAAGAAGACAATCACTAGGAAACAGAGCCCCGAACGCCAGAAGACCGGGTTGTCTGTTAAGCTGATTTTCCTAAACTTCTATAAAAAAAGGTATATATATTTATATATTTATATATAGGCGCCTGCAAATGGTTGCCTTGAACTTCTTTACACAAGAACAGTCGGTCCGAAATTTCACACCGAAATTTTTCAAATACACTAACATTGATATTTCTACAAATATTCGTTATTATCTGTCGTAAATCCAATACTAAAGCAGGTTCAGTTTCGTGCACCTTTTGCTTCAAATAGCACCATAAAAAAAGTTTATAGGTGTCAAATCTGGCGAGCAAGCTGGCCATTCCACAGGTCCTCGACGGCCAATCCAACGACCGGGGAAATTACGATTAATCTAATCTAAATACGAGTTCCGAACTTGTCTGGGGTAGTGTGGTGGAGCTCCATCTTGCTGGAATACAATATCCATATCGAATTCGTTGGCATTTGTTTCGACAATTTCGATAATTAGAGGGTCAGTAGTATTTTTTAGCATATCCAAATACAGTTCCCCTGTTAAATTTTGTTCGACGAATAGAGGCCCTACAATATGGTTTCTTAATATCCCTGCCCAAACGTTTATTTTTTCTTGATATTGAGTATGAGTTTCTCGGAAGACATGACGATTAGTGTCAATTCAATACCCACAAGTTTGTCTATGAACATTACCGTTGAGAAAAAATGAACATTCATCACTATAACAAATATTATGGAGATATAGATATGGATGCCGTGCAAGGGTTTCTGTTATAGTTTCACAGAATGTTATTCGATCAGGGTCATCTTCAGTTAACTGGTGTACAATTTGGATTTTGTACGGATGATACTTATTCCTTTTCTCCATGTCTCCATACAGTAGAAGGACATACCCCATGTTCATTCGCGACGGAGGAATTTGATTGTTGGGGATTAACTATCATTTAACCAATTATTTGAACTTGCTTTTCTTCCGAAATGGACGGACGTCCTGGGGGCTTTTTGTTGTTTACACTACCCGTAGTTGTAAATTTAGATACGAGTTCCCGTAAATATTTTCTACAAATAGGACGATTCGGGAAACGATCGTTGAAAATCCTTGCGGCTTCATGAAAGTTACGCGTCGCACCGTAAATAAAAATCGCTTCAATTTTTTCTTCTAATGGACGAGAATTGACCATTTTAAACTACTACCACTAAAACCGAAATCTAAATGAGAATACTTTAACTGCATAATGATATTTGTTTTCGAACTGATATTTTTGTTACTGTCAAGAAAAATATTAGTACGAAAACAAACTTTTATCAAAATTATCGCCGTCGCTGGATACAGCAGAGAATAATAATTATTTGTAGAGATATGCATGTCAGTGTTTTGGTATTTAGGTAATTATTAAATTTACCACCATTTTGTAGTAGGCAGAGATATTAAATTTATATTCTAGGGTTATAAAGTACTCGTCAGGAGCTTGAAAATGATGTGCCACAAGACCACCCTTTCCTTTTAATTTTTTTTGTCCAAGATGGCGCCCAGCAACGGATCAATTCAATGTTTTGAATTGATCCGCTCAAAAAATAAAGAGAGGGGAGAGGGACATTATAAAGAAAAGTACTGTATATAATCAGTTAGTGCAGGTAATAGCCGTAATTAAGTCAACATTTTTATATTAGTAGCTAAAATGACGTCATTTAGTAAGTTTTTTGATTTTATAGTTCAAAATATGGTTCATCCAAAAAGTTTTTTTGTTTTAAAATGTTCTATAGGCCGTACCCTTCCTATTAAACAAAACAATTTTCGGAAAATCGCTGGGTCTTAAATTGCTCAAGCAACGGAAATATGATTAAGAAATACTCAAAATGAAGCAGGGAATCAAAATATCTAAAAATACCTCTATAGGGTGTTCCATTTAAAAAATCAAAGGTGTTGCCATTTTTCTATACAAAAATCTAGTAAATTTAAGTCATTCACATATTATGAAAACCTAAAAGTGCGATTATTTCGAAAATGGTTGCTCCTAGCGACTTTAATAAGGTACCGTCAATGGAAAACTTGCACATAAGTTTGGGGAACATATACATCGGAAAAAATTTCTTTTAGTTTTCAAAAAAAAAATAATAAACAGAAAATTTCAAGTCACCCGCTCTAAAGGGTGTATCGAAACAAAATTAGTTAATTAAAACTAATTTCTTTGGTTGTACCAATTATAAAACATTATTTTATATAAAAAATATAAACTAAATATAGCTTAAAAACTATTTTAATCTAATATTGTTTTTAAAAAATAAATTTTAGTGCTCCTCTCCTTAACTCTTCAGGACGCTCAAACTTCCTGATCACCTGCTCCATAGTAATGTCACTAATATCTGGCTTAAGGGGAAAAACAAAGGCATCTTTGATTTTTTCCGAAGGCCTAAGAAATGAGCAATGTATAAATCTTTGGTCTACTTCCATTACTTTTGCCAGATATCTTTATTGCTTTTTCTTTAGTGTAGTAAACTCTACCAAGATGAAGTCTTCTTCTACCAAGTTGTCTAGAGCGATTTGCGCTTTCTCGACTATTTGTAAGTTTTCCGAGTTAATATTTTTTTTGGCACTGGGTTTACAAAGCAGGGAAGCTCGATATCTTCAAGTTCCTCTGATCCTTTATTCGACAATATCTCCTCTTCTGGCTCAATTATATGTAGTTACTTTTTCCGATTCCGAAGAGCTTGAAATCTTTTGATCTGTAACGCTTTCTCCGGGCGCCACTACCAATTTCTTACGGATGATTTGTTTGACTCGCGGTTCTTTAAATATGCATTCCTTAAAAAGAGATGTAACTGACTCTGCAACTAATGATGTAACACTATTATTGGCGTCAGTCTCATTGTCGTCTGGGACTTTAACAAGGACCTTTTCTCGGTTAAGCGGATATAAACCTGTCTATCCCAATCCCAGAGATATCCCAATCTTGATTGGTCTGAAGCAGGACACATCAAGGGGTTGTGTCAAATGGGCACTGTTTGCTGGTAAGAAAATGAATCTAATATTTTCTTCCTCATTTTTTTATTACAGCCTCTGACAAATGACTTGCTAGATTGTCCCCAACGATAGCTTTTGGGACATCCAGACGTCTATAATAAGAAACAATGATGTTGAAGAACCAATCCTCAATCAAACTTTGATCGAACCACCCAGACTTGCTGCGGTTGTAAATATAACCTTCGGGGCCACTTTGAGTTCAAGTAGACCACAAATTTTCAGATTTGTAGACAACGTATTGAGGTAACAAAAGTCCAGCCGCTGTTACAGAGAACATGACTGAGTGGGCAGACTTGGTGGAATCACAAACTTACTCTGCGTGCTTCATAGTTCTTCGTATAACAACTTTAAGCCTTCCGGGATCAACAAAATTTGTTTCGTCATAGTTTATTAAATTCTCTGGTGGTACGTCTTTGAGAGAAACTTCCAATTTATCAAAATATTCATATAAAACTTTTCTTGATACACCTGCCCTAGATCTTATTATATTTTTAGCCAAACGAACCTTTAATACATCTTTATGCCTTGTAAGAAAGTCCGTGCACCAATCTTTTCCAGGCATATTATTAGAAAACTTGGTCACCTGTTTGCCGGCTCGATCCAAGTAATTTTTAACTAATAATTTTATATCCTCCTTCTCATATGGTCATATGGATAGCCCCATTCTGCCGCCGTAATAACAGCTGCTACAATGGCATTTTCTTCTCTTTTACTTAAAACAGGTTGTCCCCCAAACTTTTTCGGGTGCTTATTCTTAATCTTCCTCCATAGGGTCACCAAAGAAATTTTATATGTTTGAGAAGCCTCGGAATAGGACATCCCATCTCTAATTGCGGCTAGAGCACTTTCTAGGTTGTCATTTGTATAATTCACATATCGCCGTCCGCCAATTTTCTTCTTATATTTCTGTGGCATGATTTTTCAAGTCACCCTAAAAATGTAACCAAAAGTTAAAAAAATTAAAAAAAAAATTTGAAACAATTTTTCAAAGCAAAACTGGGGTCCGTTAAAGTTAAAGGGACGTCTAAAAAACGATTTTTTTTTGAAAATTTTTACATAGAATGTTGAGTTTGAACATTTTATTGATAAAAAAGTGAGGATGAAGTAAAAAAATGCAAAATTTTAAAAATTATAAAGGATTTTCTACTTACGTATAATTCACAATTACACCCGGCTTAACAATACTGTATTTGCGACTAGCCATCACGTTGACCATTAAAGTCGAAATTATACCCATTTGTAGTTACGACATCCAGGTGAGAAAAAACGTATCGCGTAGATATTTTTGCCAATCAATATTAGGTTAGAAACTTTACCATCGCCTTCAGAAATTAATATAGTCTGCTATGTATTTTTATACGTTCAGAAATTAACAAATGATTTATTTTAGCAGCATATTAATATATTTTTATATTCGTGTATATACTTTCATTCCCAAAAAAATTTTAAAAAATCTTGTAGTATTTATTGTATTATTAACAAACTTAACAATTAACAAATATTATTATAATTAATCATAAATAATAGGACATAAACAAGTCCGAAACGGAATTGCACTTCAAATTGAGAATGTGATAGAGCGAGCCACAGATGCAACAAAATTGAGCACAACAACGATCGCAAATATAAAGAAGAATGGGATAAAATCAGATCAGGATTACGCTGCTCATATATTTTCCAAGCAAAAGACCGCAAAAACCAAATCTACAACATATTTGAAAGGTAGAATTCGATACGAGCAGTAGACGTAACAGAACCTAGCTTACAAAAATTGTGAATAATGGTATAAAATTATTTTAACTCACTGGGAAAAATTTAAATATTGACAATTTAATTTACTCGTTCATGAAAAAAAATGCTGCTTGAAGGAATATGTTAACATATTAAATTGAAAATACCATTCCAAAAAATAAAACATACAAAGTCAAAAAAAACACGCCTTATTGCATTACCAAGTTAATGAAATTGCAACTTTATGATTGAATACTTAAACGACGATCATAAAATAAAATTTGCTAGAACAAAAAAAGCTTAATCAATCTCGTCAGTATTGTCAGAGTCAGAACTGAAATCAGAGATATTGTCTTCGTCATCGTCGTCTTCGTCAGTCGTAATCACAAGTGGCAGACTGTCATAGGCATCACACACTTGTATTGCCTCCCAAGCCTTTTCAATTACCTTTTCTGTATGAAAAACATATTTTTGCCAATGATCTATAGAAATTTCGTTTATTACCCTTTTCCATTTAGTCAGAACTTCTGAAGGTGACCCCTTAAAATTGGAAATATATTGATCATATTTTCGTTTACATTCCGACCATACCATTTCAATTGCATTAAACTGGCAATGATATGGTGGCAGTCGCAAAATTTTGTGTCCTAAAGGTTTAACATATTCATCAAGGAAGTACTTTTTTTCACTAGGGCAGTTTCTGCGTGCAATACTCCATATTTTATCTTTCATGGCTTTTACTGGAAAGCCAATATTTTTTTTCTTCAACCATTCGGTCAGTCTCTGCTTTGTCCAAGATTTTCTCGGGATTTCTTCTAATAAACCAGAATGGTAACTTGATTGATTAACATGATTATAAATGACTTTGGGGGAACATTTGGAACCAGCTGAGTTTTAAACCAGTTTTCGAAGTTTTTCCTGTTCATATTGTCATGATAATCTCCCGTCTTTAATCCACTCTTGAATATTAAATTTGCACCCTTGATGAAGCCATCTTTGGTTCCGGCGTGGACCACGATATAACGATGACCTTAAAAATAAAAGATAATTCAATTCTCTTCTTTTAGAAATCATTCTTTCAGAACATAAATTTAATATAATTATTGTTAGTAATGTTCCATGCACATACGAGTAGTGTATGGAGTTAAATTCCCTCATATTGTCTTAGAGAGAAATTAGATGAAACTATGAAACAGATGAAATTATGAAGTTAGAGGGCCCTTAAAAGGGCAACAGTTTTTATTCAAAAAAAAATCTAAAAAGATAACCAGATAATTTTTACATTCACTGTTTTTCCTTGAATCCGTGTGCTTGGTGTCATCTTGCCAGCTACTACGAAATGATCCCTTGCTAAAAATCGACGTCTCGTCAATGAAAACTAAAGTAAAACCTTCCGGACCTACATTTCTATTTTTGATATACTCCCTTAAAAAATTGATTCTTTTATGAACAATATTTGGCAAGTCCATCAAATATTTTCTGTTATTTGATTTTTTCTACTTGAAGCCTATACTATTGATCCATCTTCTTAAGGAGTCAATGGAAAACTCAAAATATTCAATTTCTTCCCTGAACTTTTCTCTTATTGTTGCCAATATTACATATTCTTTTCTGGCGTACATAGAATAAATTGTGTCCCGAATTCTATGTTTCAAATATGTTGTAATTTTGGTTTTTGCTGTCTTTTGCTTGGAAGATATACGAGCTGCGTAATCCTGATCTGATTTTATCCCATTCTTCTTTATATTTGCGATCGTTGTTGTGCTCAATTTTGTTGTATCTGCGGCTCGCTGTATCACATTCTCAATTTGAAGTGCAATTCCGTTTTGGACTTGTTCCTTTTCCAGTTCAAAAAAAGCCAATATATTTAAAATCATCAGCTGCGATTGTTCAATATACCTATTATATCTTTTTTTAGGCATTATCTAACACTTTTCGAAATAACTTTCAAGAACAAGTTGACAAACCAATATTTTTGATTGACAGTGACGGATATTTCACATAACCTAGTATATAAAAGATGAATAATCATCAGACACCATTTTTTTTCAAAAGTTTGTTGTCGCCGCTGTTTGGAATATGCTAAACAAAGATAAACAAAAATGACGTCATTAAAAATGGGTATAATTTCGACTTTATTTATGCTATTAATTTAAATTTAAAGCCCTAAGTAACCAAATTCTGTAACTTAGAAGGATTTACATCACTTCTTTAGGTCATATACACAAATTTCTAGACGCAAATCAGGAATATCAAATATGTAAATACTAAATACGGATTAATTCATAAATAAAAGAGACTGTCAAATGTCACTTACGTGAACAACTATTATTTTATTGTTTATTGGGAGTGGCTACTGTACTAGTACGATTATTGTAATTTTCTGTCGTGTCTCATTATAGGTAAGTATTTGTTTATTTATATAATCATAATATATGCACACGCTCATGGGACTATGTGGTTGGCGCACATGTGGAGTTGGGATTGCAAAAAGGGATTGGAACCTTGGGTTGGCGTTAAATAGTGGGTTAGGTAGTCGTTTGAGCCCTATTTAGAGACTGGGATAATAGTTAGGAAAAGAGGAATTGTCGGCACAAACACGTGTTTGTGCCTGTGTATACACAATTAGAGGTGTGCTTGTATATGCGTGTGTACATACAAAAAAAACGATTAAAACACGATTTTTTTTTAAATCGTACTCGCCACTCCCAATAAATAATAAAATAATATTTTGTTGACGTGATATTTGACAGTCTTTGTTTATTTATGAATTAATCCGTATTTACATATTTGATATTCCTAATTCGCCTGTAGAAATTTGTGTTTATGACCTAAAGAAGTGATGTAAATTCTTCTAAGTTATAGAATTTGGTTAATTAAGGCTTTAACTTTGAATTAATAGCGTATCTAATGATCAACGTGATGGTTAGTCGCTAATAGAGTGCAGTTAAGCGGGCTGAAATTGTCCATTACACGTAAGTAGAAAATCCTTTATAATTTTTAAAATTTTGAATTTTTTTACTTCATCCTCATTTTTTTATCAATAAAACCTTCAAACTCAACATTCTGTGTAAAAATTTTCAAGAAAAAAATCGTTTTTTAGACGTCCCTTTAACTTTACCGGACCCCAAAACTGTGATGACATCTTCAGAAAAACTATTTTTTCCATCTAATATTAGAAATTCATACCTTTGACTGAATTCCAACTATGGCTCAGAAGTAAAAGTTCTAGATGTTCACAAAATCAACAATTTTTATTAGATACTTTGACCTACGGCTACGGCACACTAATTCAAAATTGCGCGACAAGTTTTAGCCTAAAAGTAAACATGGTCCAAGGTCAAATGCGCGGCAGTGCCTATGCAGCGTGCTCCCGTGCATTTAGGTGATAACTTAAATATCCGTCCGACCGCGTAAATTTTTTCACTTCACCCTCTGATTTCAAGTCACCCACTTTGACGGTATAAATTTTTTATGTAAAATTAAAAAAGGAATTTATTTTGATACTTTTTAAACCGATATACGGGGCTGAAAAAAAATTAGATGTTGTAAAAAAGTAAAAACTAACGCAACGAGAGCCCTCTACCGAAAACACGAAAACTGTATACAAAATTTTATTTTATTTTCTTAAAAGACTCGTATGTTTTAAATTTCATGTCAGTATGTCAATTGGTTTAGGACCTATGAGAAAAAAACGATAATACTTTGAGACCCTGTATTTCAGTTACTATTAAAGTTAGGATAAGGCAACTTGACCTCAATCACATTATTTTGACGTATGGAATCTACTGTTGTTCAATGTCCCATTACTTTCGGGACACCCTGTATAAGTGGCAACGCTTCAGTGCTGGAAATATTTTAGACGGAGAATATTTTAGAGCATTGTCTGTTACCATGACTACCAAATTTTAAGAAAAATGCTACGTTCCGTTTCCCATATACCGGGTGTCCAAATAAGAAAGAACGCCGGCTGTATCTCGAAAACTATTCATCGCACACCGCTGAAAAAAAAATTCTTATGAAAAGTGGCCAAAAAAATGGCTGGAAAATATTTACAAGTTCCTAAGACTACCACAAGAGGGCATAACTGCACAGTAATTTCAAAAAATTCAAATTTCGTCTAAAATAGCCAGTATTATGTACCATTTTGAAAACATCAGAATAATCTTCATTAATTTTGCCTTAATTTGGCAAAAGAATTTTCTTCATATCTCCAATGAGAAGGGTGGGGGAAGATCATAAATAATGCAACTTTTTAATCGCCCTGTACTCAGATTCTTTATTAAAAGTAATTCAAGTGGGTACTCGTTTAAAAGGAAATTCAAAGGGCTTTCAAAATATGCACCTGTCAATGTCACTTTGTTTTCAGTGAAGTCGTCAGAGGGCGTTGTTTAACAGAGACTGGGTTTTTAGAGATTTTCTCTAAAAGTTAAATGCAATGATATGATTTTTTCACTACAGTTTCAAAGACTTAAAACATACTAACAAACCAGTGAAAACCGCGTTTCGATATCTCCATTTGTTTTCTAATAATTTTTAAATAACCTATTTTTCAAATTTTAAATATATGCTATGCGGTATCCAGAATAGAGACATTATACGAAAAGAACATTTGCAAGAATAGCTACTCGGTTGCGAGAAAATGGCAGTATGCATTTACCTCTTAACAGAAGATGTCGCTCTGGATGATCTGAAGAAAATATTGTTAATGTGCTTGCTTATATTGGATTATACCCTCACATAGGAAGATTTCATTGGATTTGGGCATTACGAAATCAACTGTGCATAACATTTTAAGAGACCACAGGTTTGTTAAAAAGTTGATAATTAAATTTAACTATTACTAGAATCGAATATTAAAAAATATATATTATTTTTATTTTTTACCTAATTTGAATATTATTTTAGGTTGCATCCTTATCATATGGTGCTGCATCAGGAATTAACAGGAACCGATTTTGATAGACGACTTGATTATTGTAACTGGTTTAGCAATATGATGGAAGAAGATCCCCAGTTTATCTCAAACATTCTATGGACAGACGAGGCAACTTTCACCAGTGTTGGTAATGTAAATTTACACAATATGCACTATTGGGCTCCCATAAATCCCCACTGGATGAGAGAAGTGCAGTATCAGGGTCGATGGTCTGTTAATGTCTGGTGTGGGATAATAGGAGGAAGAATTATTGGTCCATACATTTTTGAAGAGGTCCTCAATGGGCACAACTATTTAGATTTTTTACAAGATCACTTGCCTGTACTGCTTGAAAACATCCCAATTCAAACCTGTGCAAGGATGTTTTTACAGCACGATGGATGTCCCGCGGATTTTGTGATAAATGTGAGAAATTTTTTAAATTTACGGTTTCCTCATAGGTGGATTGGTCGAGGAAGTATATTTCCTTGGCCTCCGCGATCTCCTGGTCTAACTTGCCTAGATTTTTATTTGTGGGCCAGACTAAAGGATATCGTTTACCAAACCAGACCTACAACACCAGATGATATGATAGCCAGGATCAGAAATGCGGTAACAAGCATATCAGTTGCCGAAGTGGATGCTGCAGTTCACGTTACTTATCGAAAAGTACGCGACTCTATTAGTAACGATGGTGGACACTTCGAACATCTTGAAAGAAATTGAATTAGTTATAGGTTTTATTTCTATTTATTTTATATTTAGTATTAATTTGCGCTATTTGTTATAATTGTTTAGTCAGAAGGATTTTGAAGATTGAATAAGAGGTAAACGGATACTGCCATTTTCTGCTAACCGAGTAGCTAATCTTGCAAATGTCCTTTTCATATAATGTCTCTGTTCTGGATACCGCATAGCATATATATTATTCTAGAGGCATCCGTTGAGTTCTGATTGCATTTGAAATAAACTGTTATCAAGTCAGGCGAGTTTAATTTTTGTAACGTTTTTTTTTAGATTGATCGGCGTTGCCATTCGCCTCAAACGTCTAATAGGCCATCTACCGTGAATCACCCTGTATATTAATGCGACTCAATATATGTAAAAACGCTGAGACAAACTTATTCCAACTTATCTAATCTGTTAATTCCTGCTAATTCTGAATTATTTGTTAAATTAATTATAGGTACTTATATTTAAAATTTGAAAAATAGGTTATTTAAAAATTACTCCAAAACAAATGGAGATATCGAAACGCGGTTTTCACTGGTTTATTAGTATGTTTTGAGTCTTCGAAACCGCAGTGAAAAAATCATATCATTACATTTAACTTTTTAGAGAAAATCTCTAAAAACCTAGTCTCTGTTAAACAACGCCCTCTGACGACTTCACTGAAAACAAAGTGACATTGACAGGTGCATATTTTGAAAGCCCTTTGAATTTCCTTTTAAACGAGTACCCACTTGAATTACTTTTAATAAAAAATCTGAGTACAGGGCGATTAAAAATTTGCATTATTTATGATCTTCCCCCATCCTTCTCATTGGAGATATGAAGAAAATTCTTTAGCCAAATTAAGGCAAAATTAATGAAGATTATTCTGATGTTTTCAAAATGGTACCTAATACTGGGTATTTTAGACGAAATTTGAATTTTTTGAAATTACTGTGCAGTTACGCCCTCTTGTGGTAGAATTAGGAACTTGTAAATATTTTCCAGCCATTTTTTTGGCCACTTTTCTTAAGAATTTTTTTTTCTGTGCTGTGCGATGAATAGTTTCCGAGATACAGCCGGCGTCCTTTCTTATTTGGACACCCGGTACATACCATACGTCGTCAATCACCTCGTATAATATAATTTAATTTTGTTAAATCAAAAAAAAATATTAAAACCATAAAAAAGTATTTGTCTCTCAAATCAACTTGCCGCCTATTTATTAATAACCTCGGTTTTGTTATGCGTTGTTTTCCCCCTTCTGCACGTAAACATCGGTCCTGTGGTTATGCGCTCAAGCAATATAAAGATCCTTACAGCGCAGGCCAGCCAAACGTCGAAGTAAGTTTAGATTCAGCATTCCTAACCGTCCGTACCTCTACCACTGCTTGTAACAGCAGTTTATCGAAACTTATTTCTTTTATTTAAACCGACCATGCTATGCGAATATGCGACCAATCAAGGAAAAGCCAGACTCACACGCTACAAAGCTTTATTGATCATAAATATCTTTGTTTTTACGTTAAACATTCAAAACATGTTTTTAATATGAAAACATGTTTTGAATCGCACAAATCTTTCCTAAATATTTATTAATACGTGTATGTGGATTTTTTAAACGTATAAAAGTAACATGTATTTCACGGCGGGTGTATCGTGTGGTTTGGCGGCCGTAATTCAAAAGTTTGGCGCTAGGCGGCCAGTGTAAATATTTGGAATACCTCGCATACCAAAGCTCACAGGTTCGACCGAAATGTCAAATTCTTTTCACGGGTTTACTGTTTAGTGCGGTGTGAACATAAAAAACTACAAATTGGGTTTTAACGTGTCTTCGCTATAGTTTTTGTTATTTCTAAAGTTTCCTTTGGGTAGAAGTGTTTATAAACTTACAGGTAAGTGTGTGTTATGAATATTCCGGGATAGCCGAAGTATTGATTTTTTAGGGGTAGACTCCCTTGTTTTGTCCTTTGATTAAGGCTTGTCTTTCTGGGGATGCTTTATTACCATATTATTTAGTTAACTATTAGATTAACTTCTTTTTAAAATAGAATTTAGATAATTACGTCCCTTATAATGTTTAGGCCCCGTATCCGGTTCAAATTCCAGAGGTACATTTTTTTAAAACTGTAGAACAGAGCCTTATATGAAAAAATTCCATTCGTCTAAGCAAACACAAATGATAATAGAATGGAATTTTATTTGTGTAACTTGACCTAGTAATTTTTTATGTTGTCATTTTTATATTGTTCCACCACTAAATTCCAAACATTTTTGTTAATAGGGTCACCAAATATTTTGCCTTAGCCCAATTTGATCATAATTGCGATATTAGTGGTCGAAATAATTTCTTTTTATTAACATATTATGTTATTAATAATAAGTGAGTTAGCAATAAATGTAGGTACTTTATATTTTTATGACAATTTATTAATTAACATCATGATTTGATCACAGATTATTGAAGAAAACCACATTTTAACTTTCTACTGTTCTCTGTAGTTTTCAAAAATGAGAATTTAGTATGATGGTTGGAAACAATAATAAAAAAAAAAAAAGAAATAATTTAATCTTATTTCTGAAACACCCCAAGTAACATTTTTAAAATTTTTTTGAAGGTAAAAAATGTCTGAATATCTGGATTCTTTCCACAATAAAAGGTAGGAACTTCTTGGAAATAAGGGCATAGGGCATATCTAAATTTGAGGTATTTCTGAACCAAAAGATAGGTTTTGTGCTATATTTAACTATTCTATAATAAACTAAAAATCAACAAAAAATGTAACTTCTGGTGTTTTAGAAATAAAAGATTCAATTAAACAATATGGCTCTGTTTCCATGTTATCTTTTTGATGTAAAATTTTTTTTTAACAAAATTATTGACATACAGTGGTGGCCAAAAGTATGGAAACATTAAACTTTTTCGAAAAATGCAAAAAATATTGCAATGGGAAAATATAAACTCTCAAAAATATAAATAAACAGCTTATCAGCAAATAAAGAAATTGCAATGCAGGTAAAGCAAAAGAATGTTGTTTACTAGTTTTGATGAAAGAGGAGTTATTTCTCTGTGGCCAAATGTATGGAAACCTTTAATAAAATCATAATAATTGTTTATTACAAGCTGTTTAAGGGTACAATTTTATTCGAGTGAAGACAGGCATCATGCTTAAGTGTAAATACTTATCTAGTGATTTAAAAAATTTTAAAATTTTAAAATAGTTGAACTGCCCAAGTAACAATTTAGGTTCTAAAAAGGTTATAAATAACTCCTAGAACCTGTAAGAAAAATTATTGATTATGCCATTAAGCACAAACAATGTTATTTATTAGTCCGCATAACCTCCTGTAGCAAAAAAAGGCCCAGCCCTAAAGAGGTTGTCGTTGCCAATAGGCCCTGGCCAATTTGAAACCAGATCGCATATCACAGAACCTATATAGCTAATAGAAATAACCTTTATCGAACCCGAAGATGCCTAAAAGTAACCTGTGTGTGTAGAACCTGAAAGCTTTTACGCCTACCTGTTTACAACCCTTTAGCAAAGTCCTTTTAGACTTTTAGATCGTTATATAGTTTGGCCTGTTCGCTGGCTTTTGGCATTTCAGATACATATTGAAGTATTAAAATTTTGCCATTTAGTTTTAAATATGGTATTTCAGAGATACCAAAGTATACAAATCTGACCTTTTAGTTTTAAATATGATACAGCCAGGGTAAAAATAAGACAACGCCAAAATAAAAAGCAATGGCGACATTTTCAGTAAGTATGACTTTATTTTAGAAAAAAATATATTATACTGGAATAGATGACCGATTTTCATTGTGCACACCAGTTTCTTGAAAAAGTTGAGTGTAATTTAACTGTAAAACACGCGCGCCTTTGATATCTTACAAATTAAACATTATTCAGTGCCAATAAAAAAAATAAAAAATTAATATATTTTTATTTCTGAGATGCTTTAGTGATAATATGTACTTAAATGCTCCAGTGTCTTTATATATTATCTAAATTGTTTACATATTACATTATTTTTACCTGTATTTGAATAGCTTATAAAAATGGAAGAATTACATTTTTTCTTCAAAATGGACGCCTAGCAGGGTATGCTTTTAAGCTGCCATAATAACTTAAGTAAGTATCAAAAGCTATGTCGTAGGACAAAAGGCTTAAAAAAATGCCAGTGGGTTTTAAAAAAAGCTAAAACAGGGCTAACTAGCATCTTCCAGGACTTATAGGCCACTTTTAATAACCAATTAGTTGGCAAAGTCTGGGTGAATTTCAATAAATGGCTTTTAGCCATTTAGTAGGATTTATTGGCATTATTTATTACTATGCAGGATTTCTTGAGTCTTCTTTATTGCAATTCAGTTTGCGTTTGGTTTTAGTGGTTCCAATTACTCTGAAAATAAAAGTGTGTTTTTTTATCCTTCAAATTGCATACAGGGCTGTATTTAGGTACATAAAAAGGTAAGTTCATTTTAGTTCATATAATAAAGATAGGCAAAGCGATTTTGATAAAGATAAATACAGATTGTTGCAAGTTTAGAGGTTATGAGTATCAAATAATTTTTCTCTTAACATGGGTGTGTTAATGCAATATTTCAATTCAAAGTATATTAGCACCACAAAAAAATTGAAGAAATATAATGATTGTAAGATTGTATGTATTTCCAATAAATTAATACTATGTGAATCCCCGAAAATCAACACTGTCAGATGTTATTTGATGTTATTTGCGGGTGTTTGTTATTAACGTGTCTAATGTTATATTTCAGTGCCCAATCTTTTAAATCTTGACTAAAATTAAATTTCTTAAAGTCATCATCTTCATTCCAATCCATCGATGAACTTGGTTGTTCTGAAGCCAGTTTTTCTGTTAAGCCACTGATACTGGCATCGTGAATATCTGATTCTAGAGGATCAGGTTCAACACCATCAGTTAAATTATGAGAATTATCTTCTTCCGGTGTATCTATTGCAAACTAAATTTTTTATTATTATTATTACCAAAATTGTCAATATTTTATTTGTCTTATTTACCTGACCAGTTGTAATTCGTTGGAAATTTTGTTTCACTTTTCTTTTAAAATTACCACTTCTTACAATTTTGTGCCAAGACATCCCTGTATTCTAAGAATAAATGACGTAGGATTTAATAGTCGCGACCGTCCGCAAACTGTGTTTTATTGTGACTAGTTGGTTAAACCTTATCCCATAAAGTTATCTTATTATCCATATAACTTTTAGCAAGTCCTTTAGGCGTTAAAAAATGCAATATTTTCCGGAATAGGCCGTATAAAATGCCAAATAGTTAGGCAATTGATCCAAGATCATATGGTTCTGAATAGGTAATTTTAATGTTAAAATCGTTCTATATTGGAATTTTGATTGCCAAATTAATGCTGAAATATAACCTCTCCAAAACCTTATTATCTCAAAACCATCAAGCCCTCGTTAATGGCCATAACAACGTTATTGTTGACACTTGACTAGAACTAATTAGATTTTTAATTTACCTAAGGTTCCTAGTTCCTATTAGCACAAATTTAACCTAAATAGTTCCATCAAGCAAGCCAATGACTATTGCAGAACCTTGGTGCGGCTAAAAGGCAACTTTAAAAACCAACTGCTTGAGAAAATGTTACTTGGGTATACCAGAAGGGTTATAAACAAATTAAAATAAGTAAAAATTTAATCATTTTAAAAGGCACTGTTTCAAAAATAATTAAAAAATTTGAAGAGAGAGGAAATGTGTTGGTAGCCCACAAGCAAGGAAGACCAAGAAAGTTGTCCAAAAGGGCTATGAAGTTAATGAAAAGAATATCGATGAATGACCCAAAGAAAACTTCTATAGATATTTCTGGAGAAATGAGTGAAATGGGGAGCATGGTGAGAAGAAGGCTAAATGAAGTGGGGCTTTTTGAAAGAGTTGCTGTAAAGCAAGCACTAATATCAAAGAAAAATAGAAAGGATCACTTGAAATTTGCACGAGATCATCTTACCTGCTCTCACCAAAATTGGAATACTGTATTGTTTAGTGACAAAAGTAAGTTTCAATTATTTGGGAGTGACAGGAGACGTTATGTCTGGCGACCAAAAGGTACAAGGTACAGCCACAAATACTAAATGCCAAATGGTAAAACATGGTGGTGGAAGCGTAATGGTGTGGGGTTGTTTCTCCCGATTAGGTGTTGGCCCTCTGGTTAAAATTGATGGAATAATGGACCGTTTTCTATACAATAAAAAAAATATTGGAGAACAACATGTTGCCTTATGCTGAGGAGGAAATGCCATTGAGATGGTTGTTTCAGCAAGACAATGACCCTAAACACAAGTCCTAATTTGTGAAAAACTGGTTAAATGAACAGAGTGTTGCTTTAATGGATTGGCCTTCACAGTCCCCAAATCTGAATCCCATAGAGAATTTATAGGATCATTTGGACAGGCAGATTTGAAACCATTCGATTTCAAACAAGGCTCAACTGAGGGAAATACTGCAAACTGAGTGGGCTGCCATTTCCAGAAAAAAGCTGTGCAAGACTTGTCGATTGTATGCCACAAAGATGTAGAGAAGTAATAAATTCAGAGGGATATGCCACAAAATATTAGCAGATTTTGATTTAGATGTAATTTATATGAATAACTTTCTTCAGTTTCCAAACTTTTGGCCAAGAAAATTTTATTTCATTTTATTTAATTTTATTTCATTTTCTTTTTATAATACATTTAATTTCAAATTAATATCAATCAATCAATATATGCTTTATTGTCATAAAAGTAAATTTGTTGAGAAAGCTGTAAAAAAGAAAAACATATACACAAACATGTAAAAAGGTTATTTAGCATGCTATGGTCCATCATCCTAAAGTCATTCTGCTTCCATGAATATGGTTTACCTATACCGGTAAAACCAACAACATCTTCATTCTTCAGAAGTACTCCTCCAAGACTGAACCAACCTTAACCTTTCATGGAGCAAGGGGATATTTCCATCTTGCCTAAAATCAGCTAAAGTTATCCCAATTCACAAGAGTGGAGCTCTTGATAATCCTTTCAACTTTCGTCCCATCTCTCTTTTGTCTACGCTATCAAAGGTAATCGAAAAACTGGTTAAAAATCGAATAATGTCCTTTTTAAAGTCCAAAAACATCCTCACCAGACTTCAATTAGGCTTCCGTGAAAATACCAGTACCAATGATGCCAGGTTTAATTTTTTTCATGAGCTTTACTCCCAGATAAATGCTGGTGGAGTTTCGGCGGCAGTTTTTTGTGATTTGTCGAAGGCTTTCGATTGTGTCTGCCACAGGATTCTGCTGCGGAAGCTTCATCATTATGGTTTTCGGGGAGTTTCATCTTCTTGGTTTGCTTCCTATCTGCAAGATCGGCAACAACGAGTGCTTGTAGGATCTAAGTACTCTGATTACCATCCTATCACCTTGGGAGTTCCTCAGGGTTCAGTTTTTGGGGCCTATATTTTTTCTCCTATACATAAATGATCTTACCAATCTTAATGTATGGGGGAAATTTACTCTATTTGCCGATGATACCACACTTCTTTAGCACAGCCCATACAGAGATACTCTGTGAACTACATTAGCAACTGATCTTCAGGCAGTAAATCTCTGGTTTGAATCAAACTTGCTGTCACTAAGTCCTCAAAAAACCAAATTATTGTGTTTTAAGTGTGCTCTAGACCACATGTCTTTTTCTAATTCAGTAGTTCAGCAGTTTGATAATACAAAATTTTTGGGTATATTCATTGACAGAGAACTCAGATTTGAAGAGCATATCCTCTGTACTTGCAAAAAGGTGTCTGCAGGTTGTTTTGCAGTCAGAGCGGCTACCCTGGAGCTTGGCATGGAGTTTGGAAGATCTGTATATTTTTCATTAATTACACCTTAGGTATGCCACTTGCTTCTGGGGTAATGCAGCTGCCTACCTTCTACAAATGCTGCTTGTTTTACAGAAGCGTGCTGTACGTTACATCTGTGGGGCTAAACCAAGAGATTCCTGTCGCCTATTATATGTTAGGCTGGGCATACACACTGTCTTCTCCCTCTACATTCAGGAAGTGGCCTGCTTACTTTTTGCAAATTGCTTTAAATTTATAACCCCAAATCCAAGATACTTAACGCGTCAAGTGAACGATCTAAATCTTCCAATCCACTCCTCCACATTAACTAAAAAATCTATTTTCTATGAGGGAATCAAAATTTTCAATCGTTTACCAGGTGGAATCAGGGAGGCAACATGTATTGACACTTTTAAACGTAAATTGAAAATACTTTTGACCAAAAAATGTTACTATTCACTGGATGAATACTACGTCGACACATTCTAATTTTCCCTAAGTGTAAGTTTACAGTATTTGAATTTTATTTGATTTGTTTGTATGGTTTGAATTCTTTGCTGTCTTATACTTGAGGGGATAATTATGGAATTTAGTTTCAGTTTCCTCTTTACTTTTTATGTATTTTTTTTCTACTGTTCTTATGTATTGTTTTCTGATGTTTGTTTTGGAACTCGAGTGTGTATGGGGTGTAGTGGTTAAGTTTAGTGGTAGTAATTTAAGGTAGCTTTGTTTAGAATAATTTTTCTTTGTTAATAACAATAAAGCAGGTTTTTTTTTTACCTAAAGTCCTGCAAGAAAGAGGTAAAAATGACTAAAATCTATCCGACAAAAATTCAGTTATTTCATAATAGCCCTTTGCAACTAAGAGTTTTTTAACACATTTTCTAAAAAGGTTTCAGCTACCTATACCTTTCAAATCTGCAGGAAGATGATTAAAGAGTTTTTTACCATCAAATATAAAAGTTCTTTTGATCAGTGAACTTGTAGGCATAGGCAAGAGCACATCATTAGCTCGTGGACTGCTATATTCATGCCTATTTGTTGTGTTCGCATTTCTAAATTTCATATGAACGAGGCAAACAGATTCCAATATAAATAAGGCAGGAAGGGTTAGGATTTTATGAGTGATAAATAGCTGTTTGCAAGACTCTCTCATACTCACATTACACAGACGTCGGATCGCTCTCTTTTGCAAAACAAAAACACTATTAAATAAGTAATGTGTGCATGCACCCCAGAAACACAAACCATACCTTAAATGGGACTCAATTAAAGAAAAATAAACATATCTCGCCATGTCAAAATCAACCTCTCCTGCGACCCCTTTAAGAGCATAACAATTTGCTGATATTTTTCTACACAATTGCGTGATATGGCCCTCAAATTTTTGTTTATTATCAATAAATAAACCTAAAAATTTATTTTTGTCTAAGTTGTTTAGAATCTGATTTTCCAAAAACATATTATTTAAATTGCATTTAAAATTCATAACACTAGTTTTTGAAATATTTAAACACAGTTTATTGGAATCACACCATTTCCTGATTTCAACAATATCAATATGTTAAGTTAGGTAATATATTATATATACTTTATCACAATATGAGTAACTTTATTATAGTTCCTGGTTTCTTAAAAAAAAATACAAATTAAAAAAGTTTCCATACTTTTGGCCACCACTGTACTATTCATCTGCTGTAACTGTAACCGGGACGAAAGGGGGAAGAGGGCCATAAATACTGTAAAAATCCCATTTCAAACTTGGCCTCCAGACATCTTCAGTGGTCACACTACCAATTAAAAAAACATTGAATATTTTACCTGTTTTTTAATTTTTATAACCAAGAATAAAAGCTAATGACTTTGTACACCTGTATTATTGGACTCTTTGGAGGAAATTTTTTAAATGTTTTTATTTTCATTATAAAACAAAAAAAATAAACAAAACACAAGTGAAATTATTACTACAATCTAACATAAAAGATTTTATACATAATAAATAATATGATTTCCTCCATTATCTGGTCAGTTTCCCAATACCTATTCACTATATCTATAACATGTCTGACATTATTTTTCCAATGATTGGAACTGACAGACTTGATGCCCTTATATGATAAATCTAATAATTTGGTAGTCAAAGTCAAATATTGCTTTATTGTTATAACATTAAAATGTTTTTATCAAAGCTAGAAAACTTACAAACTACAAGTATAAAATTTAAAATTAAAAAAGAAATATTTAAGACACAAATATAAAATACGAACATACATACAAAAACATAACCATTGATCTTATATATATAATCAGTCACTTAAAGTATATCATTTAAAAATTCTTCAACAGAGTAATAGGTCTTAGCAGCAAGCAATCTCTTTAAGTGTTTTTTGAAAATCCTAGGCGAAGTTAGGTTTTTAATAATGATAGACAGATGATTAAAGATAGAAATACTGTCGTAAAAAATTGATTTTTTTGTTAAAGCTGAAGTAGGTTGAAGAAGGTGCAAAATCATCTGATTCCTGCTTGGGTACCGAGCACTCCTGACCATGAACCTTTATCTGTACTTATAGATTATGCAAGCAGTCTCAAGAATATACAGACATGGGAGAGTTAGTATTTTATTTTGGTGAAATAGAAGACGACATGAATCCCGGGGGTTAGCCCCACATATATATCAAATGGCCCGTTTTTAAATAACAAACAACATTTGAATAATGTAACTGCTGATGAAATAATGCACTGCCCTAGAAAGCGATATCGTAGCGAAGGTGGGATTCAAAGAGGGAACAATAAACGGACTTGCCAATTTTTGGACCAAGTTCCTGTACACTGATCCTGGCAGCAGAACAGCCAGATGTTAGCTTTTTGGCCAGATGATTTATATGTGTGTCAAATTTAAGATCTTTGTCTATGAAAATTGCAAGAAATTTGCTGTCAGGGTTAATCTGAATTGGATCACCATCTATCGAAACATCTTTAAGATTACATTTAAAACATAGCAAATTAGTTTTTGTTGGATTTAACATAAGTAAATTAGAGTCACACCACCTTTTTACCATCTTAAGATCCTCCAGGATGATCTTATGGAGAGGATCTGAGTCCAGAGCCTGATGCCACAATATTGTGGAATCATCTGCAAATATAGTGAAGATACCGCGAATAGAGAGACCAGCCAGATCATTTATGTAAAGCAAAAATAGAACTGGGCCTAAGACTGAGCCCTGAGGCACTCCCCATCTAATAAAGCTATATTCTGTGTATTTTGACCCAACCAAACTCCGTTGCCGTCGACCTCGCCGGAATGAAGAAAACCATGATAGAGGAAAGCCTCTAAAACCATAGCGGTGGAGCTTCAGCAGCAGAACTAACACAGTCAAAAGCTTTTGACAGATCACAAAAAACAGCCGCCGAAACTCCTCCGCCATTGATATGAGAGTACAAGTTCTGAAGAAGATGGTATACAGCATCATTTGTATTGGTATTCTCACGAAAACTGAACTGACACTTACTAAGGATGTTATTTGCATTAATAAAAGACATCATACGAGTTTTCACCAGTTTTTCTATGATTTTTGACATGGTGGATAGAAGTGATATTGGCCGGAAATTAGAAGGATTCTCTATGTCTCCTTCTTTGTGGACTGGAATGACTTTGGCGGTTTTTAGACAAGAGGGAAATGTTCCTGTTTCCCATGACTGGTTAATTGCTTTTACCAGGACCGTTAAGGCTGAATCAGGAATATTGAGAAGAATGTTTGCAGATATGCCATCCTCACCTAAATTGTTTTTGTTTTTTATCGATTTTAAGATGCCTTTTAATTCTGTCAGATCAGTTGGAAAAAACAGGAAGGAGTCTGAAACGTTGACAGCTGACAAGTAAGTCATTGGATCTACTGATTTAGTCAAGCTTTGTTGGAGATTATCTGCTATACTGCAATAAAAGTTGTTAAGCACGTTTGGGGAAACATTGGGAACAGAAGCAGGGCAATGAGAGTTTTCAATGCGTATGTCGTTTATAATATTCCAACATTCCTTCTGCGAATTTTGGGACTTGATCAGCCTGTTGGAATAACATTGTTCCTTGGAAAGTCTTATTAAGCGACGAATATGGAGCGATATTTAGCAAAATACTCATTGAAATAAAGAGATGACGTATATTTCCTGATGGTATGGAGCGAAGATTTTTTAAAGAAATAGTTAGACCCTTAGTAAACCACTCTTTTTTTAGACAGTTTTTTGCGTTTTATCTTTTTGATAGGAAAAGCTGCATTAAACAAGTCAACAATCCTATTGTGTAAAGCAGATATAGGGTCATCTGATTCAAGAATTGTGTCTCGGTTAGAAGAGGCGCATAAATTGTTAAATTGTTTGTAATTTGTAGTGCTAAAAACTCGGCAAAAATGTGATAGAGATTGCTTGCTGTTTAGGTTGTAAAACGTTAAAAAAAATTGCTTCATCGGACAGTGCAGCATTTTCAACGGTACATATAGTGATCTCAGAACAATAGTTAGAGCACATATAGTCAATAGTACTCGAAGAGAATCGAGCAATACGTGTCGACGATTTAACATGCAAGCCATAACACTCAAGCAGATTACTCAAGCGATATGATTTTCTATATATCCACTTTACTTCGGCCCATAGTGCCTACACTAATTATATATTTATTATAGAGTTTAATTCGCACATGTAGACTAGTATTCAATAAGTTGTCTATTTTATAATTTTTATTTGTCATATTACACTTATGCACACATAATAAATTGTACCATATATATAATAAATGCACCTTTTGTCGAGGATTTTGTGGACACTTTACTTGCTAATACAGAGCGATAGGGGGCATTGTCCATAATAACAACAGTCTGTTCTGGAATATTTGACGTTCATTTGCCCGTGACAATCCCCCAGTCGTAAAAATTACAGATGTAGCCCCAACAAATCCATTTTGGCTTCCGGCATGTAGCGACGTCTCGAACTAATATTTTCTGCTATTCTGAAGACACTTTCACTCTGCCAGCATTTTTTGAACAATAAATTGGTATCTACTCATGTTTCATCTAAATATATTATGTTTTTACCCTCACTGCGGTATTGCTTTATGGATCATAAATTTATTTCTTCAATGTAGAATATTTGACTCTTCGTCCGTTTTGACATATTCTCCATTATTTGTTAATAATCTTGATCAGTCTTTTTTATATGGAAATTCAATTTCCTCCTTAATTTTCGCCAGCATCTTTCCTAAAGTTGGTATTACTTTATAATCTATATAAAATTTTCTCAGTAATTCTTCTTATTACGCAAAAATCAGCATCATCAATTTTTTTCCAGTACTGATAATCTTTTACGTTTTTTTTCCTGGAGTCGATAAAGGATGTGTAGGGTCAAACTCTCGTCGATGTTGGTCTTCAACAAAGCTACCTTAAGTTACTATCACTAAACTTAACCACTACACCCCATACACACTCGAGTTCTAAAACAAACATCAGAAAACAATACCAATACAAACATACAAACAAATCAAATAAAATTCAAATACTGTAAACTTACACTTAGGGAAAATTAGAATGTGTCGACGTAGTATTCATCCAGTGAATAGTAACATTTTTCGGTCAAAAGTATTTTCAATTTACGTTTAAAAGTGTAAATACATGTTGCCTCCCTGATTCCACCTGGTAAACAATTGAAAATTTTGATTCCCTCGTAGAAAATAGATTTTTTAGTTAATGTGGAGGAGGGGATTGGAAGATTTAGATCGTTCACTTGACGCATTAAGTATCTTGGATTTGGGGTTATAAATTTAAAGTGATTTGCAAAATGTAAGCAGGCCACTTCCTGAATGTAGAGGGAGAAGACAGTGTGTATGCCCAGCATAACAAATAATGGGCGACAGGAATCTCTTGGTTTAGCCCCACAGATGTAACGTACAGCACGCTTCTGTAAAACAAGCAGCATTTGTAGAAGGTAGGCAGCTGCATTACCCCAGAAGCAAGTGGCATACCTAAGGTGGGATTCAATTAATGAAAAATATACAGATCTTCCAAACTGCATGCCAAGCTCCAGGGTAGCCGCTCTGACTGCAAAACAGCCTGCAGACACCTTTTTGCAAGTACCGAGGATATGCTCTTCAAATATGAGTTCTCTGTCAATGAATATACCCAAAAATTTTGTATTATCAGACTGCTGAACTACTGAATTAGAAAAAGGCACGTGGTCTAGAGCACACTTAAACACAATAATTTGGTTTTTTGAGGATTTAGTGACAGCAAGTTTGATTTAAACCAGAGATTTACTGCCTGAAGATCAGTTATGTAAATTATAATTATATTAAGCTAATGTAGTTCAAAACGTATCTGTGTCTGGGCTGTGCCAAAGAAGTGTGGTATCATTGGCAAATAGACTAAATTTCCCCTGTGCATTAAGATTGGTAAGATCATTTATGTATAGGACAAAAAGTATAGGCCCCAAAACTGAACCCTGAGGAACTCCCAAGGTGATAGGATGGTAATCAGAGTACTTAGATCCTACAAGCACTCGTTGTTGCCGATCTTGCAGATAGGAAGCAAACCAAGAAGATGAAACTCCCCGAAATCCATAATGATGAAGCTTCCGCAGCAGAATCCTGTGGCAGACACAATCGAAAGCCTTCGACAAATCACAAAAAACTGCCGCCGAAACTCCACCATCATTTATCTGGGAGTAAAGCTCATGAAAAAAATTAAACATGGCATCATTGGTACTGGTATTTTCATGGAAGCCAAATTGAAGTCTGGTGAGAAGGTTTTTGGACTTTAAAAAGGACATTATTCGATTTTTAACCAGTTTTTCGATTACCTTTGATAGCGTAGGCAAGAGAGAGATGGGACGAAAGTTGGAAGGATTATCAAGAGCTCCACCCTTGTGAATTGGGATAACTTTAGCTGATTTTAGGCAAGATGAAAATATCCCCTTGCTCCAAGAAAGGTTAATTGCGTCAACCAGTGCCTTTAGCGCCGTTTCTGGAAGGTTGAGAAAAATCTTAGCTGAAAGGTTGTCTTCTCCAGTTGAATTTTTATTTTTTTCAGTATACAGAATTTCCTCGAGTTCGATTAGGTTTGTAGGTATAAAGAAGAAGGAATTTGGAACATGAATGGCTGGCATAAAGGAAAGAGGATCCACTGAAGGGTTCAAATTTTGCTGAAGTTGTAGAGCAATATTAGAAAAAAAATTGTTAAAATCATTGGGAGAGACTTCAGGGCATTGTCTTGACTGCTTACCACAATTGTGATGAATATCATTAATAATTTTCCAACTCTCCTTATACTTGTTAGATGAACCATTTAAACGGTTGGAGTAGTAAGTTTGCTTAGAGATTCTTATCAGACGACGATACAAGGCTCGGTAAGAATTGAAATAGTTATGAAAAACTGGAGAGTCAGTGAACTTTCTTATTGTGTGAAGAGATCTCAGATTTCTTGAAGATACTTTCAAACCCCTCGTGAACCAAGATTTTATAGGTTTGGATTTCGGTTTGATTTTAATCATTGGGAAGGAAGCATCAAAGAGCTTAACAATTTTTCTGTGAAAGGTAAAATAAAAGATAAATCGAAAATAGAATTCCAGGACTCAAGAGCTGAAAGTTGACGAAACTTATTAAAGTTATTAATACCAAAAATTCGACCATATCGCTGTGCAGATACACTACATTCCTTTTGTATATTTGCTATTTTAAATACTATAAACTCATGGTCTGATAAAGCAGAATTTGCGACTGTACACTCCACGGAGTCATATGGAAAATTAGAACAAATATAGTCAATAGTGGAGCTTGTTGACTGTGTTATACGAGTAGAATCTTTTACATGCATATGTATATTAATGTATCGCCCTACTCCACAATAAACAGCTACTTGTTCTGTTTAATTTTTAAAATTATAAGCATAAAAGCATTATAGGCACTTTCCTCATCATAAATTCGTATTATATTTGCAGTAACCTCACGAGTCTGACGTTTCAAAAATTTATTTTTTAAATGTTCCATATTACTGATTAAGAAACCAGGATACCACAGAAAAACTAATATAAACACCAAGGAACAAAATTAACGCGATATCACAAGATTATCAATAAATGAAAAATTAAACAGATACTTGAATACTTTTAGAAGAAGATGGGCGATGGAGAGTGCGGCGGCGGTGTTCTGTGACTTATCTAAGGCGTTTGACTGTGTAAGTCACAGAATACTGCTGCAGAAGCTAGAAACCTATGGATTCAGAGGAGTTGCTCTCGACTGGTTTCGTTCTTACCTATCTGGAAGAACACAAAGGGTATTCTTTGACAATGATATGTCATCCCGTCTGGATATGGACGCTGGTGTACCCCAGGGTTCTGTTCTTGGACCAATATTGTTCCTGCCATATGTCAATGATATCTCTCAAATTCCAATTAGGGGCAAATTTACTATCTTTGCGGATGATACAACATTACTTTGGCATGACACTGACACCAAGAGATTAAGGATTATCTTTGATGAAGATTTAATTCTTGTAAAGTCATGGTGTGAATCTAATAGATTAACTTTTAATATTTCTAAAACTAATATTTTAACTTTTAAATGTAATCTTGGAACTGTCACTTTGCAAAAATGAAACAATAAGTCCTTCTGAAACATGCAAATTTTTGGGCCTGACGATTGATAAGCAATTAAAATTTGAAAATCATATCTCCTCTTTATTAGGGAAGTTATCATCCAACTGTTATGTTATTAGAGTAATAAGACATTCTCTGGGACTTGATGTGGCCAAAATTGCCTACCATGCTCTTATTGAGTCTTATCTGAGATACGGTATTGTGTTTTGGGGTGTGTGCTCTCAGTATTTGTTTAGCTCTCTATTTATTTTGCAAAAAAGAGCCATACGCTACATGTGTGCAGCTCCCTTTCGTAGCCTTTGTAGGCCATTATTTTTAAAACACTCTGTCCCATGGACATTTCCATGCCTTCCTCCCATGGACATTTCCATGCCCAAAGGACATTTCCATGCCTTTTTATTTTAGAGACTGTTTGTCTTATCCACAAAAAATATCGCCATCAGCTTGGCCCCCCCTCCTCGGGTTACAATCTCCGAACAACCTTCTCTTTACCTCTGCCTATCCCAAAAAGTGAGCAGATTAAGTCCTCTTTTGTGTACGGGGGCAGAAGGCTTTTTAACCACCTACCCCTTTATATAAGGAAGGCTAATAAATTGTGAAAAACGTTTTAGCAAAAATATAAAGAAACTCTTGCTTGCTAAAGCATTTTATTCTGACGAGTTTTTAAATAGAATTTTTTGACAGTGAAGAGTTTTGCGCAGCGTAATGTAAATTCTTACTACCCTTTCTTTGGGTGTGTTCTATATTCTATGTATGTAAGAATTGTTAAAATTTTTATATTTTTGTAAAAGATTATGTTGTCAACTATCTTTAAGATTTTATATAATGCTTTGTTAACAACAGATGATGTTACGTAACAATAAAGCTATTTTTGACTTTGACTTTGACTAAAATAGTAGGTGTGTATCTATGTAGATAAAAGGCTACAATGGCAGGTTCTAATAAAAATAAGCGATTAATAGCCCTGTCCCCAAATCATTTACGAATTGAATATATATCATAAATAATTAGATTAAAACATGTTTGGTTTACCTACTGTTATCAAATTAGCCCTTTAGATAGGTGACTAATAAAATACGACTGATAAATAATAAAAAGACAACTAGAAAGGTACAAAAAGGATTAACGGTAAGTGCAGGTCATAAGTTAATAATTATTTTTTAAATATATAGGTACTAAATTTCACTTTCTTGAATAATCCAACCTTTATAATACACTAATAAATGGACAATTAAAATAATATAATATCTGCATATACAAATTCCATAATTTATGGGTAATTTCCAGTGGAACTAATTTTTTCCTTTTAACCTATTTAAAATGTTAGGGTTCCCGCGACATACTCGTAAAAGTTCATTGTTAAACGTTAAAAAAATGCACTATTGTCAGTCCTATTTTTCTTCTTTTAAGATTCAAATAGAATAAAGTAAAAACTATGCATAACATAGGTAAAATTGGCAACTCGGTTGAACACAACAATTGCATTAACATTCTTTTGCCAGCTACAGACTCAATAGATGAATAGTTAGATGATCCTGATATTGATAGATAATAGACATGATGATAAACAGTTTCAAAACAAATTTATTTTTAAAAAGCTCTTTAGTTCCAGTCAGAACAACAGTCATAAAATGATAATTAAAAAAAATTACGAATAAATTTTAGCAAATATAAAACAAATTACAAATCCATTATTATGACAAAAAAACACTCAAAAACTCAAATTTATGCTTTTATTATAATAAATAAATGCTTTTATTATTCAAAGATACCAAAATCTTATTGACAAAGCTTTACATAAATTAAATGAAAATGAGTCTTATAATTATTAACAAACAAGTAGTAAAATTAAGGTATGTATCTGATTTTATGCAATATAGTAAAAATTTTTATGAAATATTGTCAATATGAACATAGAAGTTGTACACAATGCCAAAACATAAAATGTTACAAAAACATTACAATAAGTTGCAACAAATAAAAATACTTGAATGCCACTCATTAAAAAAATTCAGAAAAAAGATTCAAAACAATCAAAACGAACCATTTGACACCTGTCAGATAAAAAAGATTTTAACCATTTCAAAATTGGATCTCTAAAGCCATACATTTCTAATTTTTGCAACAGTATTTTATGTGTCACACAGTCGAAGGCCTTTGTGAGATCAAATCAAATCATTTATTTCCATCGACATCATAACAATGTATAGGAATTGTCAATAAAAAACTACAATGCTAATAAAAATAGTATAAAATTACAAAGATATGAAAGGAAACAAATTTAACTTAATTCTAATAAATCTACAGTTAAAGAACTCTGTCAACTAACAAAAAGGACAGTCAGCTAACATGGTCCTAAGAGCCCTCTTAAAAGTTGGAAAAGTCTTAGCTCTCTTTATTCTACATGGGAGATGATTAAAAATTTTAAGAGATGTAATTTTCGAATCATCCTGTACCTGCGACAACCGGGTAAAAGGGATGTATAATTTATCTGCATTTCGAGTTTCATAAAAATTAAGATCTTCAGATCTAATGTAGTTTGAAAGATTTTTATGTACTCGACATGCGCACTCCAAGATATAGATGTTAATTATAGTTAGGATTTTTTCTTTTTTAAAAGTACCACGGCAAGTTTCTCTGAAGGAAAGTCTAAACATCGTACATAGAATGCGCTTTTGATTTACTAGCACTCTCCCAATACTGGAGGAATTACCTCAAGCTAATAAGGCATAGGATAGAGTGGAATACACTGAGGCATAATAAAAGCTTTTAAGTGTATATGCATCCACATAGTCTCGAAGTTGCAAGATGGCATAATTGCTGCGGGATAATCTATTGCACACAGATCCACAATAGATGTCTTATTAATTACAATTCCCAAGAACTTGGTGGAGTGTTGTTGGATGAGGCTACTTGATGACTGCTCTCTAAGGAGTAAGCGCCGGTCCTGAATAGCTCGAATCGGAGTTAAAACAATGAGATTGGTTTTCAAACTATTCAAACAAAGACCATTTTTCTTGCACCACCCCGCAATATCAGCTATACACTTGGTGGCTTTTGAGTTGATAGACTGATAGTCAGTACCTGAGACAACTGCTGATATATCGTCGGCAAAAAGTGTTATGTAGCTGTCATTAACCAGGAGAGGCAAGTCATTAATAAAAAGTAAAAATAAAATGGGCCCAAGTACACTACCCTGTGAAACCCCAGTGACGACAGTTGCCCAATCAGATATAGTCACCTGACCACTAACTCTCAATCTAACAGCCTGGGTTCTACCTGTCAAATATGATTCAAGCCATTTATAAGCCGGACCTCTCATACCATAATGAAAGATCTTATTTAATAGTAAAGCATGATTAATGGTATCAAATGCTTTATAATTTATTATATATTTATTATATTTTTTATAGTAAGATCAAAAAAAATACCAACAGATTTTAATTTCAATTCAAAATTATTCTATATATTTGTATAAAGAGATATTATATCTGATGTAGAGAGTCCAGACCTGATGACATGACAGTATAGCAAAAGATTCTAAAAATGCAATAAGTCTTCTTTAAAAGATTTTTCAAAGATTTTTGAGAATACAGAGAGGAGAGCAATAGGCCTATAGTTACTCACTTCTGCTGTCTCCCCCTTTCTATAAAGAGGTACGACAACAGCTGATTTTAGCTTTTTAGGAAAATAGCCAAACTGAAATGATAAATTTAGAAGATAGGTAAGTGGAGAGATAATATGCTCAGCACATGCTAGTAACAAGGTACCTCGTCTACACCGGATGACTTTTTCCTGAAGGAAGATTTTATAATCTCAAGTGTTTCTCCTTCAGTGAGAGGGAATAGAAAAAGAGATTAGGATAAACTGTTGAAAGGCACATTCATTCCCATGGGTGCCTGAAAATTATCTGTGATCTTTCGCACTGACTCTCCAAAAAAAATTATTAAATGTATTAGCAATATTGAGGTTGCCAGTAACTTTCTTTCCATTATCAGTAACCAAATTAGAGACACACTTTGTTCCGCGATTTGAAAAGTTCGTAATTGAGTTAATAATTTCCCATGAGGCTCGAGTTATATTGTTAGAAGTAAGCAACTTTGGTGAATTATAGGCTTTTATAGCATTTAGGATATTTTGTCTATGTACCTTCAATCTCCTTCTATAGGATGTCAGTAACTCATGGTCATGAACGGTCTTTAGTTGAGTATGAAGTAGCCTCAATTGCTTGCCTCATTAATTATCAATGGTGGTATCCACTGATGAGACTTTCTGTGATATGGCTTCGATTTGTTTACATAACGAAAGCTCATATTAAATAAACTGGAGAACGTGTCAATGAAGTAAGAAAATTTACTTTCAAAATCCAGAGTCTCAATAACTGACAGCCAATGTTCTTTGGACAACAAGTTGTTAAAATAGCGTATGTTTTCATCAGAAAAGGATCTAGAACTCATAGATAATTTGCTTAAATCGTGAGTGATTGGGTTTTCTAAGTCAAAACTCAGTATCTGAGCACAATGATCAGAAAACGCTACTTCAAAGGTTTCAGTTGAAAACAGTGCAGCATTATTGAATATATTATCAATCAAGGTACAGGATGATCCCTGAGTTCTAGAAGGTTCAGAAAAAACTAGTTTAAGACCATATGAGCTAAATGCGTCCACAATATGTACTGCTTCTTTACATCTGGAAATAAAATCATAGTTAAAATCACCACAAAAACACATTAAAATATTAGGTTTATATAAAAGCTTTAACAATTTCTCAAAGTATTCACTAAAAGTTTTAAAATCAGAGCTAGGAGGACAATATAAACAAAAAACTAAAATCTTAACACTATTTACAGCCTGGAGAAGAGCAGCAGCACATTCAAAGTTAACAGACAGTGAAAAGTCTTTATTCTCTACATGTTTATAAGTACTGAAATCAGATCTGACAAATATTGCCACACCACCACCACCACACGAGTCCCTACAGTAGTATGACGCGACCTCATAGTGATTAAGTTTAAAACATGTGATCTCTATATCCTACAACTAAGTTTCTGTGATGCAGACAATCTGACGATAGGCATTTAAGTGTAAGAACAGTTCCAAGTTAGCAGATTTAAGTCGAATGCTTCCTGCGTTTAGATTAACAATCTTCACTCCGTTTTTGACTTTTTTTTGGCCTTTCCTGAATTTGGTTGACCTAAAAAATTCAGATGATGAGATGGATCTTCAACAGATCTGGGCTCAGGCGTCCTCTGAGACTGCAATGCTATATCATTATTCACAACAGTAATATGGTTCCGGCTCCCATTTCGATCTTCCGATATCTTATTTATATAGTTGTGACATAGCCTGGCGATGAAATCATGTTTAAAAATTGGGTAACGTAGATGCTCCATCGTAGTGAAATTTAAAGGCAAAAAAGTAGCATTGGAATTGCGGAAGTGGTGTTCAAGCATTCCATCTTGCTCTGTAATAAAATCATTCAACACTGGTCGATTTGGCGATTGTGGGGCACCAATTAGAAGCAAATTGGTATGCTGGGAAGCCCCAATGAGTTTTGTGATGGCGGGAGTATCAATTGGAGTTTCTCAATCTCAATTGGATAATCCAAATTAAGAATATTAATTATTATTACTGTTTAGTGTAAATATAGTACAAAATAGGTTTGGTTATTAAACGAGTTTCACTCTTTCTTTTGCTTTACAATAAAGAATGCAACTCAATTTCTGCTAATTATAATAATTTATTAGATCACTTTATTTTCTTCTGTTAAAATTGAGTAATCACTGGCAACATGGAATATCAAGCATGTTTATCAACAAAATATCCCCTCTGCCCCGTGTAGATGTTGCGCTCAATCCAAAGCAGCCAATGTTTATTCTAGTGTATTCAATGTTCTAAACCTTTACCTAAATAAATACCTCATAATAATATACATAAAATACCGAAAAATAATCACTGAAAACAATTTTTATAACAACGAGGGAGAAATAATGTAATAGCTAACTTGTTCTCAGTTATCCTTTTACCTCCAGCCACCATAATCTTAAACGACAACCCTCTGCTTCTGACATTTCATCTGAAAGTTCTCAACTATACCCTACAAAGCTCCCTTTCATGTAGTAGTTTTATTGTTATTTAAGTAAAACATTATTTAAACACTAGATATTATTTTCCTATTTATTATTTTTAAATATTTTATACAGCAAACTTTATTTTTCGAATGAAAAATTACCAAAAATGGGTAGGTATATTTTTCCATAAAGGTTTTAAACACATTTTTAAGCAGATGCCAGTGCAAGCTGCAATAAACAGACATATGCGCGACAGATGTTTTTTGTTACACCTTATTCAAAAACTTATTTTACAATCTTTTCTCTGAAGGTTGTGTTATAATTTGAGGCTGTTACTTTTACTTGGGTAATCTTCTTTTTTTTGCCTTTTGACCGTTTAAAGCTTTGAGCATTTTAGACTTTTTAGACAGTTTAATATATCAGATGAAAAAATTAAGAGCGAAAACATTGCATGTATTGTAATAACTATCTTGTATTTCTATATCACAAAGGAAAATAATGGATACTTTTAAGAATCATACCATAAAGAATATATAGTTTTTAAAATTTTGTGTGTAAGCCAAACTCTTTTCTTCGCTTATTCTTCCAAGCCTATGAAGGCTCATATCGTCGTTGTCACTGCAATATCTGCTATGTGAATTTTTGGCCAATTTGACCTATTTGCCACAGTGATATACGCTATGTTTTCTATAGAACGAAACTATGCCATGTGCATATTTCTCTACAGAAGACCGGATAAATAGTAATTTTATATATGCTATGTGAAGCACTAAATTGTAATTAATGCTATGTGCTAAGACTAACACATGACATAAATTTCTACCAAGAATTTACCACGTGACTGGAAAAAATTGTCACATAGCAGATATTACATAACCTCAAAAAGGCAAGTTCATTATTTTATTTAGTTTATTAACAATATTTAGGTTGGGGTTTAATTTGTGTTGTTGTGTTTCGCGATTAAACAAATAAAAAATGTGTTCTCGTGGAAAATTAATGGTAAAAATGGCTTTAAAAGATAATTACCGCAATTCTGGTAAGTTGGATGTTTAGTTATTTTGTTGTTTTTAAATAATTTGGTTTTTGAGTCTTCTCTTTAAAGCATCAACTAGTAAGCCTTTTCGAACTGCTTATGACGATTTATCGGATTCAGAAGATGAGAATGAACCTCTAAGCAAATTATTAAGAATCAAGGGCCCTAACAATGAGAGTAGTTGCAAGTCTCAAGCAGCTGCTTATGAAAATTTATCGGATGACAATGAACCATTACGCAAACTATTATCAAAGAACCTTAATAAATCTAACCCTGAAGAATTAACTATCCGTAAGTAGTATTTTGTTGGTGTTTTTGTGGATATAAATTGCAATATAAAAGGCAACAAATTTAAAAATTATGTATCTGCTATTTTCCTACATTATTGTCAAATTAAAGATATTAACTTTACATTGGTACATTGTCATTATGTTTTTATGTTATAGATGTACATGAAACATCTTCTGAGGTAGTCAATGCAGATGCTCAACCGACTGTTTTATTTGAGGTCCCAGTTAATGAAAATTTTATGTTGTCTCCTGATGTACTACATGAAATGAAAAGTCAGAACCTAATAATCCAAATTAATGACAAAGAAGTATTAGACTGCTTAGGACATGACGAAAATATTAATCATGACGTTGAGGGCGAAGTAGAAATAGAAATGTTAGAAGAAGAAAATCATAATAATTTGCTAAATGAGAGGGAAATTCTTGCAGAAGCTAGTAGCACCATAAACAAGTTGCAAAAATTCCGAGAAGTAACTACGTTAAAAAGACTGAGAGGTGAGAGCTACATAGGGTACACTCGGTCAAAAAAAGGAATTATAAGGCATGACAAAGTAAGGAAGGAGAGATGTATGAAATGTAGATGCTGTCATAGTGAAACATTTAGAAAAAAGACAAGCAAGAGTTTTCTGTGTCATCAAATAACGGAAGAACTAAGAAAGAAAGCATTCGATTATTTTTGGAGTTTGCCAAGCTGGGTTTCAAGAAAATCTTACCTTAGAGGTTTAGTTTCGACCACAGATATATAAAGAAGGAGAAAAGAAAATAGCAATAAAACAGACAATCGCAAAAAACAGTCTCATTCTTGTTATCTCCCACTGGAAACTGGTAACATCTTGTTTATTTTAGTAAAATGACCATTTCTTATTCGTTCTGTTGTTTCAGGTGAAAACGTGTTAGTATGCAGAACAATGCTACTTCATACTTTCAATTTGGGATGAAATATGTTTGAACGATGGACCAGCAATTTTCATCAAACCGAAGACTCAAGCAATAACCGAGAAGATATAGACAGTGAAGAAAACTCGGATGAAAATTATGTTGCAAATCAGGCCAAATCAAATGTAACAAAATGTATGAAAATGCAAGCCCGTCAGTGGTTGAAAGACTTACCGAAGGTCCCGAGCCATTATTGTCGGAGCTCTTCTACAAAAATGTACCTTGAATCTGTATTTAGATCAACCCTTCATATTTATAAAGTGTACGTTAATTTTTGCACAGAAACGAACACAAAACCAGTATCACGTACACTATTTACAAATATCTTAAAATCTGAGAAAATTGCTATTCATAAACCTAGGAAGGATCAATGTGATCTATGTTGCTCGTGGAATACAGGTAATGTCCCAGAAAATGTATACAATGACCACTTAAGGAAGAAAAACGAGGCTGAGCAAGCCGAAAAAAGCGCAAAAGAATCTGCCTCGAATGAAAAGCTAATTGTAACAATGGACTTGCAAAGTGTCCTTTTGGCGCCTTGTTGGCGCAAGTTGGAAGCGTCTGCAGTATATTACAAACAGAAATTGCAAATCCATAATTTTACAGTTTACGCACTTAACGACAAGTGTGGATCTTTATGTTTGGCACGAAAGCAATGGTGGTGTAACTTGATGGTAGGGCATACAATGATGGAGGCTGACTCAGTTCATTCCTCGCTTGAGGCATACTTTAAGCCCCCAATTTATGCGCCATGTGACTATATCAGTCGAATGAGGCAGGCAAGAGACCATCATCCATACAGGGTACATAACTTAAACTTTACTTTTTTTTAAAAATACGATAATGTTAAAGGCAGTTTTGGTTCAATAAAACCTGGAAGAGACGCAAAAGTAACAGATATACGTGGACTATTATATTTGCCATCCGGCATCATGAAGTACAAATTGAATCACAGCGATGATTGGATTGAATTTGAAAAACCTCGTCAAAGTCGCAATAAACTAGAATCTACAGAGCTTCCGTCTGAATCGCAGCAACTACATTTAGCTCCAATAAAAATAACAAAGCAAAAATTTGAACACTTGCAAGAACTAAAAAAAGTAATCGAACATGATTCTCTGCCGCATCTTTAAATACTATCTATGTATGTATTACATCATACCTCTAATAATTACAATGTAATTTTTAAATAATAAACTGGTTTCTAAACTCTTTTTATTGCTTTCTTTTAATTTTTATTGAGAAATACCAGCTATGTGCATCTTGGTAAAAACGCAAAATATGACATGTTTAAAAAGTCAACTGCCAACATCTGCTATGTATATAGTAATGACAATCAATACCTGCTATGTGTAAGCAACGTTCAATTTTTACAAACTATCAAAAAACCCTACTATATTTCCTTTTTTTTACTATCACAGGATATTCTGAAATGGTTCTGCCAAAATTCCACTACCTTAATAAAATTTTAAACTTAATAATTGTCACAAGGGTGTAGTTTTCCCTTTCTACTACAAAAACAAGTTTTTTCACATAGCAGATATTGCCGTGACAACGACAATATGCTGATAATACTAGAAATTAATTCTAAACGAGGACATATAAGAAATATTTTAATTAAAATGCTAGATTTATGTACATACATACCTATATTATGCCGTCAGTATTTTTGGCACAAACTATTCTGACCGTCCAAAAAATGACGCAATAAATGATAAAAATGTCTAGAAACAAAATAAGGGACATATGCCAACATTTTGATTTAAGAATGCGGGTTGATGAGTTCATTATATAAATAAAAAATTGTGGTGTATGAAACAAAGAAAGTGGTTTATCCTCGTTTATTTTTCATTTTTAATTTTCAAGCAAATAGAGTAAACTATTTAAGTGCATGTATGTATTTAGATATTTTTTAATATAGGAATTTTAAAAAGGATTTATTATTTCGTTTTTTTACTATGTTCTTTATAAACCTTTGTTACAGTAGTCCTAAACACCAACAGTTTGATTTAGGGCCCTTAAAATTTAATATAGATAAATTAAATAGTATAATTCCACATTTATTTATAAAGATGTGGTTTTTAAAGTCAATAATACATAATTTTTAAAGGAATAAAAACAGGCGAGCTATGTAAGATTTCCAGAAATATTTAGCTTGGAATTTTGTCGTTTTATTATCATTTGGTTTTGGTTATTCATACATACCTTTAAACAAGATAATATTGGTTCAACTTAAAAAATGTTATCTATGTACGTAATTATACTGATTAAATTACTGTTTCAATATTTTATCTTGAAACAGTAATTCAATTTTTTTTTTTTGATTATAATCAGATTTGCTCCTAGCTAGTCACGATTCTGTGTTACAATATATTGCCTTTGAAATTTCAAATTTTTGGGTAAATAAAGTAACAAGAATATACAGGGTGTCATTGAAATGGTGTAAAAAAATTCGGGGGGTGATAGTACTCCTAAAAATTTTAAAAAAAGTTCCTATAACTATAGGGCGGAAAATGCATATTAAGGGAGTTAGGGGCACTGAAAGGGTCAATTTAAAAAACGGTTTTTTGAAATTGTAGGCTTAAAAAACGAGATAAAATTTCGAAAAAAAATCCTCTGCCATAAATTTTGACCCAAAATCAAATAGTGATACTGAAAAATAATTTGGAAAATCGGAAAGGGTAGTTTTTGCAAGGGTAGGGGGTTAATTCGTGAATAACTTTTTTTAGGTTATTTTTTTCGCAACGTGGGTTCATTTTTTAAAAACTACATACTTTTTCCTACAAAAAAGGTACTCTTGTTGCACATCGCCCAGAACGATGGTTTTCAAGAAAATTGAAGGCAAAAAGTTTGCTCTGATGGGTTGCTAACTGGTTAAACAACATAAATCTATGAAAGTTATGGGGTTTCGAAAGTAAACATGTAGTTATTAAATAATTAATTGAAAAATCTAAATTTTATGATTTTTAAAACATCTTATTGCTTTAAAAAACGAAATAAACCAATTACCAAAATTCCTTATTAAAATAATGCATTTCTTAATTCATTCATAGTAAATGTTCAAAGTGACCACCATTCATTTCAATGCAGACATTTGCTCTTCTTCTCCATGATCTGCGTACCCTGTGGAATATCCCTGGGGTTGTACGAATTTGATTGGAACAGTCGATAATGCGTTGACGTAGTTGCTCTTCAGGCTAATGAAATAATAAGTAAACTAGGCTAATGAATCAAATAAGTATGCATTTAATAAGGAATTTTGGTAATTGGTTTATTTCGTTTTTTTAAAGCAATACGATGTTTTAAAAATCATGAAATTTAGATTTTTCAATTAATTATTTAATAACTACTTGTTTACTTTTGAAACCCCATAACTTTCATAAGTTTATGTTGTTTAACCAGTTAGCAACCCATCAGAGCAAACTTTTTGCCTTCAATTTTCTTGAAAACCATCGTTCTGGGCGATGTGCAACAAGAGTACCTTTTTTGTAGGAAAAAGTATGTAGTTTTTAAAAAATGAACCCACGTTGCGAAAAAAATAACCTAAAAAAAGTTATTCACGAATTAACCCCCTACCCTTGCAAAAACTACCCTTTCCGATTTTCCAAATTATTTTTCAGTATCACTATTTGATTTTGGGTCAAAATTTATGGCAGAGGATTTTTTTTCGAAATTTTATCTCGTTTTTTAAGCCTACAATTTCAAAAAACCGTTTTTTAAATTGACCCTTTCAGTGCCCCTAACTCCCTTAATATGCATTTTCCGCCCTATAGTTATAGGAACTTTTTTAAAAATTTTTAGGAGTACTATCACCCCCCGAATTTTTTTACACCATTTCAATGACACCCTGTATACAGTGACCGCCTAAAGTTCCGCATAAATTCGATAAAAATTAGAGACATGATTTTTTTGAGAAAACGCTCGGACCCGTCGATTTTTATTTTAAGTTGCGCATTATTTCACATAAATTTTTGTATACAGGGTGGAACAAAAAAAAGATATGACGTCATCGGTCATTTTTTTAAATGGAATGCTATATTAGTCTGGGGAATCTGTACCATATTTCATGAAAAAAAAAATTGCAACCCGCAAACGAATGACTGGATATGGTAAAGGGGTTCATAAGAAACTCACAAAAAAAATAAATTCATACCTGGGGTAGTTGCGGGGTGGTTTTGCGGGGGTGAAAACTGAAAAAAACAGCTGGAGCATTTTTCTATCGTCATTTCTAATATAAAAATCTATAATTTTTGTAGAGGGCACTTTTGAACATAACCTCAAAATGTTCAAGATAAATGCAAAAATTGCGAAATTTTTTTTTTTTTCGTTTTTTATTTTTCATTTATCCAAAAATCATGCAACTTTCATAAAACTTGGTATAAATATACCCTTTAGTATCCTAAATAATCTCTATTTTTTTTAGTACTATACAATAACAATTTTTCAAGAAATTCAAGTTTTCAAAAAAATTACTTTTTTTTTTAAACGAAATTTGTCCTTCAGAGAATTGTCCTAGGAAGTTCATATGGGGCTCATTTTTTTTGTTTTTATTTCTACTTTTTAATAAAATAAAGAAAGGTTATACTTTCCATTTGAAAATAAGCCAAAAAATGCAAAAAACTGAAAATTTTTTTTGCAACAATGAACTTTTTAATAATTGTTAATAATTTACTAACAATTTTTAAAATGTCAAAAAAGTAATAGCACCACTAGATTCTACGAAAAAAAATACATAAGAAAATATATATTTCATCATATAAAGTTCAATAGATTGTTTTATGCAGGAGACAATTCAAGCTTACCCCCCAGCATATATCACGTGCCTCGACGCGTATTCTGTATATTACACTAAATCAACCAGAGAAATCGATGTCGCTTTATAATTTTCGAAGGGTAGAATCGATTTTTCGAACTTACCAATTCCAAATCGATTTTATTAAACAAAATTTGGCTACTTTTTGATCGAAATCAGCGGTTTTTACATATTTCCATAAAAAATATTTAATGAAGTATGAAATAATTGTACAAAATTGATTAAAATTTTACAAAATTGCTGAAAATTTATTGCAGTATTTGATTTTATGAATACATTATACATTTTATGATACAATATTTTATTATACAAAAAAATATAATACAATATTTTATGATACAAGAAAATTTTTTACATTATGTACAGTTTATATAATACGACGTATTGTTTTATTGATTTATTAGTCTTTTTTTTTTTATTTACATGCTGTGAAACTTGTTCATGGTCGGACTCTCCAGTACAATTTGGTTCTTCAGCGTTTTCCGCATCTTCATAATCGCTGATATCAGAGTCTTCACATTCTTCTTCATTTTCGGCGTCTAATAAGATTCTTGGAAGTTCAAACTCATTTAAAATCTCTTCCGAATCACTGCAATCTTTCTCTATTTCGTCGTTATTGGAGCAGTTGCCTGTATCTTGGCAATTAGTGCACAATGATGTGCACGATAGCCCATGCTTCCTATACCCACATCGATTTGTACTGCAATTACCTTTGCAGGTGCAAAAGATTTTTTTGAGTAACTCTTTGGGTACCTAAAGGGTTACCCTAAAAGGCTAAAAACACACGAGGCGGTTTGCAAGCGGTTTGCGCCGCGACGGCGACCGGTGGACCGCCGCTCGACTTAAAACACACGCGACGGCTTTCGCAACTACGAACGGCACGAAAAATTACAAGATCAGTTTGATGTTGCCAAGGTTTGCGTACAGTTCACAGTTTTTTATTTATCGTGAGCAAAATGGACTTCGACAGTAAAGATGATTTTTTATTTTTGTTGGCGGCATCGGCACTGGCATTACGCAAAAAACCAAAAAAAAAAAATAGAACGAAACGTAAGCTATGGATACATCCCATAGTTATGGAAAGAAACAAGAAGGGATATTTTAATACCATCTATAAGGAGATTTGTGAAGATCCGGAAAATTTAATTTAATTTCACCAGAATGTCAAAGGAATCATACCAGGAGTTACTTTTATTGTTCCAAGAGCCATGTACAAAAGCTAATACCAAAGGAAAAATTATCATCACGCATATCCCAAATCGCTGAATCAATACCTCAGTAATTAATTTTTCTATGTTGAATCCCTGGTTTCCATAATAAATGAACAATTTTCAACACTGCACAAAAAAAAACGCACCAAAAAGCCCTACGTGTGGTTTGCAACACAGAAGATAAGTAAATGATGTGCCGCGGTAGTGCCGCTAAAGCAATAAAAACCAAGCGGCGTGCCGGCGGCCCATGGTATCGAGCAGGGTACGCGCGACGGACGCCGCGTTTTATGGGATTAGGCGGCACCGTCTGTTTCAAAGCTCACAAGTCCCATAAACGAGGCGTCGAGCTCGACCACGGCGCGACAACCGTCGCGGCGCAAACCGCTTGCAAACCGCCTCGTGTGTTTTTAGCCTAAGGGTAAATATACATACATAATAGTGTAATATACAGAATACGCGTCGAGGCACGTGATATATACTGGGGGGTAAGCTTGAATTGTCTCCTGCATAAAACAATCTATTGAACTACATGATGAAATATATATTTTCTTATGTATTTTTTTTCGTAGAATCTAGTGGTGTTATTACTTTTTTGACAGTAAATTATTCACAATTAATAAAAAGTTCATTGTTCAAAAAATTTTTTCAGTTTTTTGCATTTTTTGGCTTATTTTCAAATGGAGAGTATAACCTTTCTTTATTTTATTAAAAAGTAGAAATAAAAACAAAAAAATAAGCCCCATATGAACTTCCTAGGACAATTCTCTGAAGGACAAATTTCGTTTAAAGAAAAAGTAATTTTTTCGAAAAACTTGAATTTCTTGAAAAATTGTTATTGTATAGTACTGAAAAAAATAGAGATTATTTAGGATACTAAAGGGTATATTTATACCAAGTTTTATGAAAATTGCATAATTTTTGGATAAATGAAAAATAAAAAACGAAAAAAAAAATTTCGCAATTTTTGCATTTATCTTGAACATTTTGAGGTTATGTTCAAAAGTGCCCTCTACAAAAATTATAGATTTTTATATTATCTACAACTTTGCCATTAAGCACTTTTTATTTGAGCGTCAACTTTCGCCGGAAATAGCGATAGAAAAATGCTCCAGCTGTTTTTTTTTCAGTTTCCACCCCCGCAAAACCACCCCGCAACACCACAGGTATGAATTTTTTTTTTATGTTTCTTATGAACCCCTTTACCACATCCAGTCGTTCGTTTGCGGGTTGCAATTTTTTTATTAAAAAGAACAGATTCCCCGGACTATATTTTTTATTGCATTTATGAAATATAGGCAAAATTCCAAGCAAGTTTCGTATAACATACCTTCTCTCAAAACTCAACTGTTTCCGACATATTTACATTTAAATAACAAGAAACAAATAAGTACGTCTATTTACAAATTAAGATAAAATCGCGGATAAAAATAATGTTGTAAACACTGCCAATTGTTTCTAATTCCATGGTTGCACTTGTAAAGAATCTCCATTTTCGAACGTCACTGTCAGTTCGAAAATTAATAGTTTTTATCAAAATACAGTATTGGCCATAATAGTTGGAACTTTTGAAAATTTATTATATTTTGTGTGCCTTTTAATTAGCATTTTATTTTCTTTTATAAAGTTGTTGTACACGAAAAACTACTGTTAATTAATTTAAATATTGAAAAAAATTCAGCACCAGTAGCAGTTCGGAATAAAAATTAAAAAAAAGCTGGACAAAATACTTGGAACTAAATGATTTTTATTCAAAAACGACATAAAACATAACTTATAGAAACCATAATATTATAATTAATATTTGGTATGGTAACCCTTAGCAATAATTACTGCCTGCATTCTTCTGGGCATTGATTCAATCAAATTTTCAATTATTCGTCTGTCAATGTGAGTCCGGGCTTCAACAAGCTTATGAAATAGTTCATCAGCATTTTTGACTGTTCCAGATGCCCGAATTTTGCGATCCAGATGTTCCCATAAATTTCAATCGGGTTTAAGTCTGGACTCTGAGCCGGCCACTTAAAAACTGTGATCTTTTCTTCGTCCAACTATTCTTTTACCAATTTTGACGAATGTTTTGGATCGTTATCATGCTGGAATACAAAATTTACTGGCATAGACTCAAATGTGTAAGGCTTTTGTGTACATAAATCGATCCATTTTCCCCACAATTTTATGTATTGACCCAGTACCATACCAAGAAAAGCATCCCTATACTATCCACATTACCACCTCCATGTTTAACCGTAGGTCGGATAAACTTTTTCTTGAGTCTTTCACCTTTCGGTCGTCTTACATGAAGTATTCCATCACTGGAAAACAGATTGAACTTAGATTCGTCACTGAATAGCACTTTTTTCCAATCTTGTACAGTCCAGTTAAGATGATCCATTGCAAATTGTAGGCGTAACTTGACATTTTTCTTCCGCAGCAAAGGTTTTTTAGCAGATCTGTAGCTGTTAAGTCCACCAGAACACAATCGCCTTCTTACCGTTCTTGCAGAGGTATTGGAAGGCTCACCTTCATTTAATTTTTGTAAAATTTTGGAGGATGACAAAAATGGGTCATTCTGGGAAATTTAAAATTTGCCTATCTACACGGGCAGTCGTGGCTTTAGGTCTTCCAGTGCTTTTACCTGGTACCACATTTCCAAATATACGATATTTCTTAATTATCCGTGACACGGTGTTCTTAGGAACGTTTAGTCTTATTTATGAGCAATATTACGCTGCTTAACACCCTGATTGTAAAAATCTAAAATTCTTTGGCGAATGTCGCTGGAATAGGCCTTGCCTTTTCCCATGATAACACAAAATAAAATAAATAAAAAGAACCCACTTGCACACTGGTGTGTCAAAGACTGCCTGTAAAATACATCTTTTATAAAAAGTTCCAAGCATTTTGTATGCTTTTTTGTTTACTTATAAATATGTTTATTGATTGGATGTACAAAAATAAAATATAAATTTAAAAAATTGGAAAAATTTTAAATTTTTAAAAGTTCCAACTTTTATGGCCAATACTGTATTTAGAGTCTTTCTTAGACCACCTTTTACACTCATCGCTAGGTTGAATTCCTAGAGCAGTAGATGCCAAAAGTACAGATTTCAGATCATACCATTGTACAACTACTATTTCGCCATCTTGTCTTACAATTTGTTCCGAGCTGCCTCTACCTATCTTGGCCATCATTTTTTCCGAAGTTAAATTTGCTGCCGCTGGTACACGAGATATTCGAGAAGTGGTATTGTCGTGAAATATCTATCGTAGTACACATGACTTCCAGGAAATAATGTCTTTCCAAGGCGAACAACAGCAGAAGGTCGAACACCAAGTCGTTTTACAGAATCATCTGGAAAAGTATTTTCCTTGATATAATTCAAAGTCTACAAATTCAAAATTTTTCAAGCCCTCTGGATTTGGCTTTACTCTAATGAACTGCTTCATTTTACAAGTCCCTGTAAATTTGATCATCTGTTCATCTACAGCAACCACTTTCTCTCTAGGTAGCTGCAAACACCCCTGCCATACTGCTTTTATAATAGGACGTACTTTTCAAAATTTGTCAGACCTGCGTACCTCTTCAGCGATGCTGCCATCAATGACGATTTTTAGACAGGACATTAAACAAACTATTCCAAAAAAATGTTTAATCTCATTAAGAGTCAATTTAAGAGATACTCCTTTAAGTTCAACGTACCTTGCATTTGTGCAATCACACACTTTTTGGAATAACGCATCTTCAAAGTACATGACTAAATACCATTTTGCAGTCCAATTATACCGGTGCTCTGCGCTGCATTCACTAGAGGAGCCTTCAAAATTTGGAGGTGCAAAAGTATCATCTCTTCTCCAAGACTTTCGCTTTAAAGGATCCACAGATTGCTTGGCCATTTTTAAGTTTTCTTTCAGGACACTAAGAGGAATTCTATCTTCTTCTTCTTCCTCCTCACTGCTGCTTACTAGTTCTTCATTAATTATTTCTTCTTCTCTCCCCATTAAATTATCCATGGTTTGAATTTCTTCTTCATCATCAGACATTTCAATGTCAGAGTCATCATTTCCAATGATTTTTAGTATTTGCTTGAATTTTTCGTAATTTTCCCCTGGCCGAAGCACTCTTTGATTGCCAAAAATTCCTAAAATAAATTTTATGAGTTAATTTAAAATGTGCATGAGATAGACCAATTACCATTTAAATAGACGCGAATAACTTAGGGTAATACAAAACTTATTTAATTTTTTTATTATTGTAATGTTATTTAAATTTGTCTATAAAAACATTTGCAAATAAAAACTTTCACAAAAATCATTACAAAACGTTAAAAAATAGGCTACATACCATCATAACGAGAACCACGTGCAGCCGCCATCACAACAGAAAACAAACAACTGTTTCTCAGCACATGTGCAATATTAAAGTCGACCGAATCGGACTGGGCGGCAGCACCGAAGTTTCCAACGTAGTGGATGCGAGGTCTAAGCTGCTTAAATAATAAATTAACGAAACTGGAAACATAAAAGTGGCATGTCCATCTAAATGGATGCTAGGTCCCAGGAGGATATTATAAACACTGCCAATTGTTTCTATTTCCATAATTGCACTTGTAAAGAATCTCCATTTTCGAATGGAGATCACTGTCAGTTTGAAAATTAATAGTTTTTATCAAAATAAATTATGGCTAATTTAACGGAAACCCAACGAATTGAAATTTTGATCATGCTAGGGTACAGGGATCGAGTGCGCACGCAAAAAGAATTAAGTGAACTGTTTAATGCCAAATACCCAAACCATCCTATTTCTCAGTCAACAGTTAGTAAAATAGAGCACAAATTCATAACTTCAGGTCATGTTAGGGATTTTCCAAGATCAGGTCGTCCAAAAATTTCTGATGAAACAAAATTAAACATTCTGCTCTCCGTCGAAGAAAATCCAAACAATGCAACTTCACAAATTTCAGTTGATAATAATATAGCCGGAACGTCAGTAAGACGCATCTTAAAAGCAAATGAATACCACCCTTATAAAACTAGACTAATACACGAATTAAATGAGGACGATCCTGATCGAAGAAACCAATTTTGCGAGCAAATGATGAACATTTGCAATAATAACCGTCAGTTTGTGTTACGAGTTTTGTTTTCGGATGAAGCAACTTTTTGTTTAAACGTTGTCGTAAATCGGCAAAACTGTCGGTACTGGTCAGTGTCAAATCCACACTGGGCAACTGAGGCTCATACACAGTACCGTAAATCTATTAATGTTTGGGCTGGTATCGTGGAAAATAAAGTAATATATATATTCTTTCTGCTCAAATTCTAAAATAGTGCAAAATCGGAGATACTTAAAATCGACAAGACCCGCTTTTTATATTTAGGTATATGTATTACAGATGCTGTTTCCCTCTATTTTATAGTTAATTGACCCCACCTAGCACCCCTATTCACTCCCGGATCCCGGCAGCTTCTAGGGTAAAAAAACCGCAAAAAAGCACCTTTTTTAAAGCAGCCCCAACAGTTTTGTGTTCTATAAAGACACTAGAAAAGGCCTATATAGAAAAAATTTCTTATAGTAGTAAAATAGCAGAAAACCATTTTGTAAAGAAAAAATAAACCAGTATTTCTTATTATTAAATACTCAATGTTTTATAGAAAATAAAATAAATAAAAATCTATACTATTAGTCATCAAAAATATGAAAATGAAAAGAAATGGCAACCCAGATCGTGAATTAGACCTATGACGATTATATTTCATCTCTTAATTTTTCCATCACACTCGTCCATAATAATCGAAATATTTTGCCATAAGTCGGATGCTACCGATTATTTTCATAATCATGATTTTTAATCTGAATTATCCCAGAATATTTTAGTTGTGTATCTCTGAATAACACTACACTGTACATTGGAAATTAACATGTCTTTTGAATGACGCACGCCATTGGTTTTATCCGCAGTGGAATGCAAGGTTATCAGAGACAACAGTTTTGTATTGTAAGCTTCCGCCCCCGGTAAGAAAAAATTCACATATTCTGCAGTAATAATAAGAATGCAAGATTAAATAAATATGTCTATGTAAATGTAATTGTAGAATGTTAAAATGTTACACAAATTTAGGATGTAATGTATCAAATTATGCAAATTTGTTTTAAATTCTTAACAACACTTCGACAAAGAAGGAATATTCCTCTTGAGCACTTAGCGAACGATGGCAAATATTTTAATCTATTGTTTACGTCTACGTGTGTTTATGTATAATTAATCTTAGTATATAAACATTCTTAAAATGTATACACAGAATGTTTCAAATTTGACACTCAACAACATATCTCGGAATTTATGACATACGAAGATGGTTAAATTGGGGCAAAGTTGAGAATTTTTGAGCTTAACAATATGCAATTTAAAAAAAATAAAAATTCCGAATTGTTCGAAGATATTCGAAAAAAGACGAAATTTTGAGAAATCGTTTTTAATTTTTTTCTGAGCTTATTTCTTATCAGATTTTAAAATAATTTGCACATTTGCATGGTGTTTTTAGATATTTAATACGACGTTTCGTCTTGTGTCAACCATCATCCACTTTGTTTTCTCTTATAGGCGCTATATTTGGTTTGCATTTTTGAAACTTTTGCAAAATGTCCTTTTTAATGATGCATCTCAAGTAATATTTTTTATTATTAAAAACCTGATTTTTTGAAAAAAAAAAATTTGCCGCATTAGGCTGCGCATAAACTGAAAAGACAATATTCAAACTGTCAATAAATATTACACATTAGACAGAAATACTAGCAATGCAATACCGTAGCAGTGCACTCACATTACTTCAGACTTACAACCTTATTATTTTCGAAACACCTGTAAATATTTCAAAAGAGCCTTAATTATTCTATTTATTAAAAAAAAATAGAAAAACTAACTAATATTGGTCAAAGTCTTGTACCACGACCCAATTGCACTCTCTTACGAATTCTGACTACCGCGCGATTTATTTCCCGTCTACTTAATCTGTTAAACTCCTTAATAATAATTAAGGGCATCTCCACAATATTTTGAAATTTCCCCCTCGCATAAACTCGATTGTTGTTCCCCATAAAAATATATCTAAAAGATTCAAGTCAGGAGACCTTGCCGGCCATCTTACAGGACCATTATTTTCACGTCACCTTTTTATAAAATAATTTGAAACTTGGTCGTGTATTGTGTGGGGAAGGACCATCTTGATGAAACCAAACTTATTATTAATTTTCTAAACGAATCATGTTATTCAACTAGTCTTCAAAATGGCACTTTAAAAACTGCTAATAAAAATCTTCGTTGAGTCGTTCCATTAATAAAATAAGGACCGAAAGTTCGATTTTTATAAAAACCTGCCCACACGTTTATGCTAAATCGCACTTATGCCCAAATTTTATTTATCCTTTTAGTCATTTTTAATAATTTTCCGCAATCATTTTTTACAATTTACAGTCATTTCACGTAATTTTCTAGTTTCTCCAAACAATCAAAGTTTTTTTTGGAGTTCTTTTTATCATCCGGTTAACCTTCATCCGAACCAACTTTCATCCGATCAACCTTTACCTATTGAGTTGAAGATATTACGAATACGAATTGAAGACATTAGCCGTAGTATTGTCTTTAAAATTTTTCAGAGTTTACATAGTAGGAATCCAATTTAAGATAGGAATAGACTGGAACGCATTACGAACAACATTTTCAAAAAATATTTGATTTCTCGAGTTGGCCGTTGGTGGTTAGAGGTGCAAGACTTTGATTTCCAGATAGAATATCGCTCAGGTAAAAATATGCTTTATGTGGATGCATTAAGTCGCCTGCCTATGTTGGAAGAGAAAGAAGAAGAAATTACTGCAGTAGATTTGACTAAATCTGATTGGATTTAAGTGGCGCAAATGCAGGATGAGAAGATACGAAAGATAATAAGAATCTTAGATAAGACAAAAAAAAAGAATTTTAAGCAGTATTGCAAGGAATATAGCTTGTGAGACGGTAAAGTATATAGGAAGTTGATGTAAACTATACCATGATGATGCCGGACACCTTGCCTTCAAAAAAAAAGACTTTAGAAAGGATGTCAGAGAATTACTAGTTCCCAAAAATGAGGTGAAGTTCACCTCAAAGACATTTGGCACATTTTGCTCAGTTGACGGAATTAAGCATAACCTTAAGGCTAATGCAACTCCAAGGGCTAACGGGTAATGTCAACGTGTGAATCGAACGGTCCTAAATTGTTTGGCTACAAGAGCCGGTGGTCAACCAGAAGATCTCTGGGATTGCTATGTCAAACAGATACAAATTGTTCTGAAGTCTACAAAGGTATCACCGTTAGAATTTCTTGCCGGATATAAAGGCAGGGTTATGGCGGAATCCAAAATACTTAATAGTATTGAGGACTTTTGGAATCAGATTGATTTGGAACAATTACGTTCAGAAGTAAGTACCCGATTAACGGTAGAGTAGTTGGCTCAGAAAAAGAGATGTGCCAAGACCAGATCAGAAGCTAGACAATACCAGCAGGATGATATGGTAATGGTTTTTAAAACGGATAACCCAGCTACAGGTCGTAGTCGTAAACTTCTTCCTAAGTTTAAAGGGTCATTCTTTTAAATGACAGATATGAAGTGCAAGACCTAAGGGAATGATTTAAAAATTATAAAATCGTAGCGGCCGTAGATAAAACTGTGGATTATGTTTTAAAATGCCACAAAAGAAAATCCATTTAATTAAAATTATGCAGTTAGCAATACAGTAATGTAATCATAGTGTTTTTTTTATAATACATAAAACAGTCGTTTAAAGTTTTGGTACAGTTAGTACTATTTATTTTTTCATTGGTACAGTAAGTACTACTTATTTTTTCATTTTGCAGTTTGCGAAATTTATACAGTTTGTTAGTTTGTTATACTTTTATACAGTTTGTACTAAGACCGAAATTATAGCGCAGCTGGCGATGTACATATATTTAGAATTCAAATATTTTAAATTATTTACCAGGCATTTGAAGTAATTTTCCATTTTATTTTACAAAATGACGTTAAATGCCTGGAAGAGAGAAATATATAATATATGGAATATAGAAAGTTAATCCGGTTTTCTGGAAAATTTACCGAATTATGTTAAATGTCCCGAAGTCATAAAAAATCACTCCAGGCGCCTGGAAAATACAAAAACTGGTTCTAAACGCCTGGAATAAAAAAAAACTTTATTTTAAATGCCTAAACTAATTAAAATATTACTCCATTAACCTGGTAAACTTTAAGAATATCCAAAAACATGAAAAAATGACCTCAAAATTTTGGAATCCAACAAAATTTTATTACAAATGCCCGGAATAATATGAAAATACTCAAAAAGTCTGAAATCTGTTAAAAGTAATTTCAAAAATTCTGAAATTAAAAAATTGAAAACGAAAACCTATTTTAAAGTAGGGTCAATTGTCCAGTTATTGACCAGTTAAGGAAAACTTTGAGGAATAGATATTTAATGTATTTTCGTTTTACCATTTTATACAAGTTTAGTAATTTTTCTCAGCTTTTTGCACTATTAGGATTCATGCTAAGTAAAAAAAAATCTGTCTTGCTTTGTAAAGTGAAAAGAAAAAAATAATAGATTGAAAAGACCCACAATTTCTAGTAATTGACCATTCTTTTATTGAATAATTATTGAACAAATTCATACAAGCCAAACGGCACTTGCAATAAAACACAAGACAAATTTTCGAGATTTTTATTAAAGGTGATTATAAATAATTAAGTTTTGTTTTAAACAGAAATAGGTTTAGAACACTTATATTTAATTCTATCCCCAGTATCAATTAGGTCTGAGGTTTCCAATACACGTACTATTTGAGACTTATCAATAGCACTCATATCATTTTCTATAACAGAAAAAATAGTCTTACAATCCCCGGTTGGTCTTAAGGCCTAAACCTCTATTTCTTCTTCACTAAAAAAGTTCTGTATTATACAAACATAATTATGTTTTCTTCTTTCCAGGAAAAGCAGCAATAATAAATTCTCCTTTTCTTCTTAGGTCATTGAAGTCTTCTGGCAAATCCTCATTACTTGAACCCGAACAACTCTATTCTTCATTTTCACTTTCTGAATCTGAGCTTACCTTTTTAATTTTTTTTGGTTGTGGTGGTGCTTTTACTGCTTTTTGTAATTTTTTTTTCTTTTTCTTATAAGTACTCTTTGTGTCTTTGCTTCGTCCTTTTCTCTTTTAATTTTTTCCTTTTCTTCATGAAATGAAATCCATTTTTTTGATGTGGCAGCATATGGCAACCTTTCTCTATATTTTGTTTTAGCCATGGACTCATTTTTTTCAGGAGTTTCCTCGGGCCATAAAATATAATCTAAAAATGCCGAACTAATATTTCGTGAATCGACATCAATAGTACCGCTTAAATCTGAACCTAAAACAGGACTTTGAGGTTTTACCAGAGACAAGTTGTTAGGTGTTGAAGAACTAGGCTGAGAAGGAGAGAAATAACAGGATGTCTCCTTATATCCATCAGAATTGATTTTATTGAGAGTTCTATTTTGAGAATGTGATGTACTTTGTGTGGCACTAGTTGAATGTGGTAAAGAATCTCTTTCATGTTGATGTAAATTTGGTTGTTTCATTGGAGTTTTTTGTTGAATTTCAACTATTTTAGCAATGGGAGAAGATGGCAATGGTAAGGTAAAGTCCAGTGCAACGATATATTAGAATGGTCACCCGTCAAAACACCAGCATTCCACCTGCCAAACAATGTCATCCACCTTCTATTTACATTGTTTGACAAGTAAAATGCTGGTGTTTTAACGGGTGACCATTCTAATATATCGTTGCACTGGACTTTATTTTGTTTACCGTTTTCTTTGATTTCGGCATTTTTACATCGCAATCTCAGTTTTTTCCAAACATAAAATAACTCCTTAGCAGATTTTTTACCTCTCCACTCTCCTGTGGCAGCTAAAGCTTCCCTAAATTCATTAGCTCTTTTAGGTAACATTGTTGATTCTAAGTATAATAAATGCGGCATGTCGAATTCAGAAGCTTTACTAACTTTATCAGGTTCTTCATTTGAATCCATTATTTTCTGACTTCGTGATTCATCGTTCATGCATTTTGCAAAATCAATTGCATCAGCATTAAATGGGAACAGCCCACATTTTCTAAACCCATTTTTGATTGTTTCTGCGGAGATGTCAGCCACTGCAACATTCAGCAAAGCTGGAAAGACTGCCTTTGTAACTGGACTGTTATAGTTTTTTCGTTTCCAGCTAATAACAGTATTTTTCCAATTATTTTTTAAGAAGATATCTGCTGGCTGTAAAATGTGAGTTGCATTAGGGTATAAAGCAAATAACAAAATACCATTATCCTTACAGAATTTGGAAACGTTATAAGTAAAGTGCGATTTGTGACCATCAACTAGATAGAGTACTGGTAATTTAACCCCCATTTCTTTTAGTTTTGGTAACAAATTGTTACATACATAATTGTGAAACGTCTTAGAAGTCATCCAACCTTTTTTTGACCGTCCAATTATCCAGTCTGGTGGTGTGTTACGACAAACTTCGGCCGGTATCCTTTCATAAGGAAGAGCCAACATTGGGGGATAAAGGTTACCATCTGCTGATATAGTAAAAAAGGACTGTTATTTGTTCCTTCTTAGAACCCGATTTTATTTGATAAAAATTTTTCATTCCTCTAGGTCCAAGCACTACTCCGGACTTGGGATTTGACTCGAAACCGGATTCGTCGGAATTGAGGACTCTTCTCGGATCTTCAAATATATCCAGACAATTTTCTGTTTCTAGGTACTCTTTTATTTCATTGTGCCACTTTCTAATGCTTTGCTCGGTGACAGCTGCCCTAGCAAGATTCAGCATGTCGTTGACTCAGTTGAGGGTGACGTTTAAGAAAAAACTGGAACCATTCATCGCCTGGAACACCAACCTTATATGGAGTTTGGCGCCCATCCGCGCGGACAATATCGGCAACTGTTTGACAAAGATCATTTTTATTTAACGGAATTCCTTTTTTTGCATTGCTTATAACCCATTTAACAATAAGTGTTTTTTCATCAGTGGTTAAACATGGTTGTGGACCCATTTTTCTTGTACCAGAAATGCTGTTATTCTTAAATTTATTTATAATTGTGGAATGGGGTACATTATATTTTCTTCCCGCCTCACGTACACCACATATTTTTAGTTTTACATCAGATATAGCTTTAGTTAGGTCTTCCTCGCTATCTTTGAAAAAGACTTTTTTTGACTTGGCAGCCAAGTTCTGAAAAAAAATATATATGTTGGTGTTTTCTATCAAGTGATATGAATCACTATTTGTTGACCACCCAGTAGTTGACTATAGAAAAGTGGTTAAATACTGGAAATCATCAACAAAAAGACATGTTTTTAATAGCAATGTATTTCTATAAAAATCTTTTATTTTTTTAAATAGAGAAGCAATGAATTCCCTTATTTTACGTAACTTGGTCAACAACTGGTAAAACAAGTATTTTTAAAAAGCAGTAGTTGACCAGTTTTTTTTTCTATACTGAGCCTGTTAATACTCAAAATGTTTTTACACCTAGCGTGATGGCGAAGATATGAAGAGATTTTAGGGTCAGTGTCTACTTACCTTGCTTCTTATTTAAGTCAGAAAATCCACACGCGCGAAACACTCTTACTTTGTAAAATTATAAACACACTAGAAACTGGCCACTGCTAGAAAATTGCGGCTGGCAATAAGAGTTGTATGACTGGTCGTCCTATTAGACCAATCAAAATGGATAAAAAGAACGGCGTTTTCTTATTTAAGGCGGTTAATTATAAAAATGGTCAAGCACTGGCTTCTGGTCAATTACTGGCAATTAACCCTATTAAAATTAAAAGAAAAGTGATTTGGAAGACGTGGAAAATGATTTCAAAGTCATGGAATAAAACATTTCATCCAAATACGTAGAATATCATAAAAATACTCAAAAAATCTGGAAAATGTTAAAACTTTAAAAAAATTCTGGAATTAAAAATTGAAGACAGAACAATTATTTTAGGACCTTAAAAGTAAAAGATAAATTATTTAAAATATTTGGAAGGCGCGGAAAATTACCCTATAAGTCTAGGAATTAAATCATATTTTATTCCAAATGCCTGAAATATTTTAAGGATGTAATCTCAAATAATAATATAATGCTTTATTGTCAAAAAATTTAACAATTTGTAGACAAAGCCTAAGTAAAAATAAGAATAAGAGAATACAAAACATACAAAAATACAACAAAAAATATACACATAGAAAGAAAACAAACATACAATAGCTTATACAATTTAACAAAATTGTATGGGGTCAGAATAAAAAAAAATAAAATAGAAAAAAAAAAACAAATAAATTAGTAAATAAAATAAGAAAGGAAAATCAATATCTGAAAAAATCATTCAAAAAATTCCAAATCAAAAATTCCCAATGGAAAATTCCAAAAAAAATATTTTAAATTTTAAAATTTCTGGAATTAAAAATTGGAAACAAAAACTTATCCTAAACTATTCAAATTAAAAGAAAAATTATTAAATAAAAGAAGACAAGACTTTATTCCAAATGCCTGGAATAATATAAGAATGTTTGAAAAATGTGGAAAATGTTAAAATTTATTTCAAAAATTTAAATAATCTGACCTCAAAAACTGAAAAGAAAAACTTATTTCAAAACATTAAAATTAAAAGATCAATTTTTTGAAATAAATTTTTTTTGAAAATATCGGGGTTTTTCTTCATTTGTAAAAACCATAATTGCTGAAATTATTAGTAAAATAACTATCAGTTTGTACTAGAATACTATCAAAACATACACATATTTAAAACGTGATATTCATGACAGCTTATACAGTGTGTGTCAGCCAAATGGAATAAATAGATGGGAGCGTGTTGGAAAAACGCTCTCATCCAACACGTCGATTGGTTTTTATAGCTGCGCATTTTTTTTCATAAAAGCTTTTTATACAGGGTGCATCAGATAACGGTGGTCAATACCAACTTGCTTAGTTTAAACATAACACCCTGTATGTTATGTACCATAATTAATTTTTAGATTCCTCAGATCATTTTAGACATATTTTGTATACAATGTCCCATACCTATCTTTGACTGTTTCGGAAATATTAAGTAAAATTCAAAAAATAACATTTAAAAAAGAAAATTATTTATTTTTCAAGATTCTCTACAACTCACTTAATACTTCTTGCCCATTTAGGTCTTGGTAATGATAAAGCAAGCAAAAACCATTTCAGCATTCCTTTTTATTGATATGAGAATAAAAAAAACTAAAAATTGTTGTTTACTTTGGTTTAAAATGCCAGACTTAATGTTGCATGACAGAAGTAGTCGTCAGTGCTATAGTCGTTTGAATTTAGAATATTAAAAGAAAGTTATTAGAATATTAAAAGAAAACAAAATGCATCCCTATAAAATTATACTCACCCAGGAGCTCAGGGAAGACGATTTTGACAGGAGAATGTATTTTTGTGAACAAATGATGGCAATGTTAGCCAGCAATGTGATCCAATTAGAACATGTTATGTTTTCTGATGAGTGCACCTTCACTCTTCACGGTCATGCCAATCGTCAAAATTGCCGCTATTGGTCCATGGAAAATCCTCGCTGGACGAGAGAAGACAATACTCAATACCCTGAAAAGGTTAACGTGTGGGCAGGAATTATTGAAGATCATATCATAGGTCCCTTTTTTATTGAGGGCAATTTGAATGGCGATAATTATTTAGAATTGCTTCAAAATAATGTAGTGCCATCGTTGGCCAACTTGTATCCTGATCCAGAAAACCCACAAGTTCCTGCGAATATGATATGGGTTCAACAAGATGGAGCACCACCCCACTACCAAATAAATGTCCGGCAGTACCTCAACCAAATATTTCCAGATCGGTGGATAGGGAGGCGAGGATCGATGGAATGGCCAGCACGGTCTCCCGATCTGACGCCATTAAAAGACTTTTTCTTATTAGCTAATTGATTCTATTTGGCTGACTCACACTATATACTGTCGTGTCAGTTTATCACCTTTATTTTTTCCAAAAATTCAGGTTTTTACAAAAAATAAAAGTCGATTTTTTCAAATTTAGGATTTTTTCGAATATATTCGGAATTTTTAAATTTTTTAAACCTCATATTGATAAGCTTCAAAATTCTCAACTTTGCCGCAATTTAACCATGTTCAAATCTTTTATAGATTTCGAGATCTCCATGTTGAGGGTCGAATTTGAAACACCCTGTATAAACTTGACTGGGTATAACTTTTTCTTAAAATCACATTGTCAAATAGTTCGGCAAATCGTACTTTTTTTTAAATAATTATTTCGAATAAATTTGCCCCCACCAATATTCTATATGGCCATTTAATTGTCAAACGTATCGTTAAAAGGTACCGCCAGCGACACCTTTGATGATAAAAGAAACTGCAAAATAGATTAATGGAGAAGATAACTATAATAAAGTTAGGTTTTAACTTTGCCACTTTTAACTGCTATAGGATAAATTATTATTTTAATGTTATTAATTATTTAATCATTCGATATAATTATGATTTATTTATTAGATTCGGTGGTGAAAAATATGATAACGTCACTTCCTGCTGTGGAAAACTGCCGCAGATCCACCCTGGATACACCTGAAGAATCACCATTAGAGGTTTTATCCAGAGCAGCTACAATGGTTCGGCAAGAAAGCCAACAAGTTACTTCAGGTAAAATTAGGATAGAACCAAAAAAGTGTTTATTTTGTTAAAAAAGGTAAATATGGAGAAAACTATTGTATAGGAAAAACGAGGAGAAGCTTAAAAACTGCCACGTTTTCTCTTATATCATAGATGATTAAAAAGTAGTGTTTATTTTTTAACAGGAAAAATTACAATGAATATAAAAAAAGATGCATGACAATACAATTCTATTATGACAATGCACAAAGCTGGTTTTGAAACTTTACACTTAACTAAATTGACAGCAATTATATGGTAAAAATCCTTAAAGGAAGTTTAGTTTTATTTTAACGTCACAAAAAAAAATTAAAAACATGAACTACCTGCAAGAAATAAAACAAAACTCATTCTTTATTATGAAATCTACAATCATTTTATTATTATAAAAATTAATACTATCACCACATCAATAATACTACAGATCAAATAATAAATGGAATAGACATAAAAAAGATTTCTTAAAAATAATATATTTTAAGGCATATCGTCGACAAAGCAGAACATCTTTAATTTACTTTAATGATATTTTGCTTCGGTTAATAATAAACATAACGGAAATACAGTACCTGTACCGGATAGGAAGTAGTTGTGAAATCATAGAGCACAACGAAGAAGGCATTATACTCGGGTTCATATAATATTATGACCCTTTAGAAAACTTGTGTGTTGTGTATAATATGTTTTCCGAACAGGCATGTACACAAAGTGAAAAGACAGTTGATTTAGAGGAACACTAAGTAAGGGTATTACATCCTTTTTTAAATAATGGTAAAATGCGCGATTATTGAAAATAATTTAAAAAAAAAATCTTATTGGGATATTTGAAGAATTAGGGACAATTTTTTTACGATATTTCTCGTTATTTAATTGGATTTAACTTTAGTTTATCTGAAGTATAATAGGGTTTTAAATAGTATTTAGGTTTACCAATGAGGTCCTAAAAGATCCGATCTACTAATGTTCTATTTTAATGCAGAATGCTTCTTCTTTTTCTTCTTATTTTAAGGCAGTGTCTTATTTTTTCATCTTCATTTTCGTTGCTCTGAGCAGTTGCTTAGTAGTGGTTCTGCTCGTGTTTCTGTAGCGTAGGTCTTAGTAGGTCGTACCCATGTCTTGTATATTCGCGTTTTGTTCCCGATACTCCATAAATTAAATTTATTATGTTATTAGTATCCTGGTACCCTAGCTGTCGCCATTATTTCGGTTCGAACTTCTTGTTACAGGTTTCTATTTATTACTTGTGATATTAACACCTAGATATTTAAAGGACATGATCTTGTTCTACGCTTTTATTGTAAATGGCTAATTTGCAACTTCTGGGTTCTCTTGATATTGTCAGATTAGTTTTCTGGACAAAAATCATCATCTTCAATTTCTTTGCGACTGTTTCGAATCAATTGTCCTCATCTTCCGATATTATCACCCCGTCAAGCCCGTCAGCAAAGCAAATTATTTTAATTAAATTTTTTCGTACCCATTTTATATCATTTTCCCGCAGATTTTACTTCTTTGCTGATATTATCCATTAGGAAATTAAATAGTAGTGGGCTAAGACTAAGGGCTAAGGTTTCCTTGCCTGATTTCTGTTGAGACGTATATCTTATTGGAAAGTTTGTTGTTTGCTTTTATAAAGGTGCTTTTTCCTATGTTAATTTTTTTGATAATTTCAATTATTTTGGGATTCAAATTTCTGTCCTTTAATAATTTTAAGACATCACTAAGTCTAACCCTATCGAATGCTTTTGTTAAGTCGATAAAGCACATAAAGGCAGATATGTTATACTCAATTGATTTTTCCGCTATTTATCTTAAGATGAATATTGCATCTGTGGTGGATCTACAGTTTGACCATCGGATCTGTGTCTACGAAAAGAATGCGGGCGAAATTTTGAAGCGTTGTCACGTCTTACTGCAAAAATGAAATAGTATTGAATAAAAAGTAAATATAATGGTAAAATTAAGCTATTTAATCATAAAAAAGATAATAAATAATGCAATGCAGTTTAAACCATATTTTTTAGTTCTATTTGCTAATGTTTTGCATATTATAAAATCCAATATTGACTAACATTTATCCGAAATTCCTAATAAAACTTACAAAGCCGGCAACGTCGTACTTTCGCGGAAGCATCTCGCTGTTTGGGGACAGGTGATTGGTTGATGACATCGCGGCCATTAATTTATTATTTTTATGCAGTTCTCTGTCTTTCTCTATCTTATTGGATCGCATCCTACCAGGTTTTGTGTAATTTTCGGAATAATATCGATTTCTTGCGGATTCAGTGGCGGCGGCGTATGTTAATACTTTTGAGCTATTAAACTGTTTTTATTGTTGTATTTTTAGGTTCCTACTTAATTTCTGACCTATGACTTTTGAGTAGTGTAGCATGATAGTGTAGCACATAAGTAAAATGATAATAAGAAAATTATAAAGCCTAAGCACAGTTATGAAAAAAAAACATTAAAATAAAATCATAATTTATGCGACACTAAATTTCTAAAATTATGTACCTAATGTTGTAATAAATAAAAATCATATTCAATGAAATAAAACCAAGCTCGATTGCTTTACAAACAAAAAAGATTTAAAGTTAATGTTGGTTATTTTGAATATAAAATGTCTATAAATATAAGTAATATGAATTGGAACGACGACTAAAAAAAATCGAATATCAGGATTATATACTTCTTGTACAAATTCTTAGGGTTTGCAATGAAGAAGCTACTAATAACTTAACGTTAATCTACCAGTAAAGCGCAAACTTGAAAGAGTATCTCAATATACTGGCGTAAGCATTTCAATGGTGAAAAAAATTCACAAAGAAGATGAAGAAAGAATGCGGACGGACCCCAACAAAATGCTTTCTAGTCCCGGCAAGCAAAAAAAGACCGCGAATGACGAAGGTAGAACAAGACGACAACTTTCATTTTCAAATAGTTAAACACCTAATAAATCGAATTTATATGGGTTTAAAGTTGTGCCTACTAGCAGAAAGCTGTTGCAAAAATTGCCAGAAGAAGAAAATTTTCCTATAATAAATAATAAATACCTAAGAGAAATAAAAAAACACCGAGCCGAAGGTCGCAATATTGTCTATTTAGATGAAACTTGGATAGACAATGACCTAACGTTTAAAAAATGCTGGCAGAGTGAGACTGTTACTGGAGTGGTTAGCAATATATCTTCAACAGGTACAAATTGATTATACTTATTTAAATAATAATTTAAATTATACATATTATGTAGTAAATTCAATGTTTAAACAGCATAATTCGGAATATCTGCCGTGCTCTTTCCCTCGCGATATCCAGGCATCGAGTACGGCACTCTTATTTTAAGTGAATAAACTAAGTAGATGTATTACAAATTTTGTGTTTTCTTTACTTTACTTTTATTTCAAACTTCCCTAATCTTGTCTGTCATTTTTTTATTACATATTTACAAATAAAATATTTTAGAAGACCTTAATTTCCAAATTAATATCTTACCTACAAATACCTATTTTAAAATTAAAACCAAACCATATTTTTTAATATTTAATACATTCAAATCTGTGTAATCGGTTTATAAAATTTCGCACGTCACTGGCCATTTAATTAATGAAATTAGGCGGGTCTAGTCTACAACCACGTTCCCCGCACCGATACCGCTTAGCTACAGATTGGTTGGGCAGACTTTATGTGGTCGAAACCCCTGTTGTTCTTCACTGATGCCAATATGTACAATTTCTTCGGCTAGAATTTTTATGAATAATTTTGAAGGTGCACTTAACAGACTAATGCTTCTATAATTTTGTGGATCCATATTTTCTCCTTTTTTAAAAATTGGGATCGTTATGCTCTGTTTCCATCTTTTGGCACCTTAGATATATAAAATATTTTGTTATATAAAATTTGTATTTCGTCCATTAATGCGTCGCCGCCATAGTTGATCAGTTCATTATTGTTATTATCCAGTCCTGGCGCTTTTCCATTTTTTAGCTTGGACACTGCTAATTTAATTTCTTCTATTTGTATCCTTTGATTTTTATCTTCGTTGTTTTTGGTGTTATCGTTTCAGGTTCTAGTCCTCTCGTCTCTTTTATGTGTGTTACTGTAGAGAGTTTCAAAGTATCTCTCCCACGATTCTGTTGTTATTGTTTTGGTTTGTACATATTCGTTAATAGGGTTTTTGCGGTTTCGTAGATTGAGTATTTCTCCCACAACCCTCTTTTAATTTCTTGATTTGCTGCGTTCACCCTGCTTCGAACCATTTTGTAATTTTCGTACGTGATACTTTGACTTCTAAGTTGTAGGTAAGCTTTTCTTTTCCCCGTCGCAAGTATTTTAATCTCTTTGGTAAATCATGGTTTTGGGTTTCGCTTTCCATTTTTGTTTATTTTGTATTGACCTAGTGCTTCCTTTGCAGCTGTTGTTATGTTATTTCATCTCAAGTTTCATCCAAGCAATCTCAACATCTTTCTGTATTCTATTTTCATTAATTTTCTGGTTCAGTCTTGGCTGGTATAAGTACTTTGCAATAGCATCGCTGATGGTCCCTATATTGAGTTTTTCAACAATTATAGGTTTATATTTTGGGTTTTGTTGTACACATGCCTTTAATTTAACTAATACTAATCTGTAGTTGGTTCCTGTATTTGCTGAGTTTAGTCCCTTTATATCCAATATTTTCGAAGGGTGAATATTTCGGTTTGTGATGATGTAATTTACGATTGATTTTATCCCCCTGGTGTTTTCAAAGGTATGTATGTTGTTATTTATGTGGATAGGATGCATTATTGGTCCGCAACTCATTATGTGCACAAAATTGGATTAGTTGTTATCCGCTATTATTTAGAACTTCTTCGTTAAAACTGTTTCTGATGCGTTCGAGAATTTCGTTACCCACTCTTGCATTGAGATCCCTCAAAAATTATAACTTCCTCTGATTAGGCATCATGTCCAGAGTCTTTTGGAGTTCGTCGTAAAACGAATCTTTCTCTTCTTGTGGTTTTATTGTATCAGGGGCAATACATTTATAACGTGGCTTTTAGTTGTCTTCGTAAACTTCATCGTAGTTAGCAATAGTCTGTCGTTGACCTAAAAGATGTCTAAAACGAGCCACACACGGTACGATTTATCGTACGACATGTTGTACAATTCAAGTCGATTAGACCGTTGGAACGACCGTTGGATCATTAGTGGGGTTGTAGTTCGACGTGCAGTTCGGCTAGATCGTGTCGTATGGAAGTATAGATTGGCTAAAAATCTGACAAAAAATAAAAATGGGGTAAAGAAATCATCAATTTCAAAAAATAACTTATTAATAAAAAAATTAAAGCCATCAATTATGAAAACGAATTGTTTTAACGTTAATAAACATATCATTTATTTGTATAATATAAAGTTACTAAATTATCCTTAAATATAGCAATTTTAAGTATTTATAATGAATTGGAGTATATTTGTTATAAAAAAAATGAAACATCCTGTATATTGCGTCAAAATTACTTTCATAATTTAAAAAACCTAATTTTAAAACACTACATCTACCTGTAAAAAATAATAAAAATCAGCAAGCTAATTATAAACATATCAAATGCTACTTATAATAAAAATCCCAACACCAAAAATCATAAATATAGATTCATTTTTTCCTTACAAACTTATTTTTTCCGATTCACAACCCTGTTACAAAAAAATTATATACAGGGTGTCCCAAAAGTGATGGATCAAACTCAAACAGAGGATAGAGGGAGTCATGTTCAATCAAAATCACCCCCTATGTTGTTATACAATTGTGAATAGTTTAAAAGTTATAGCCATTTTTAGGTATTTTTTAAATTCAAGCACACTGTGAAATAAAAGCTTATAAAAAAATTATACAGTGGATTAAACAATGCGTTTTTTTGTTTGTTTTTACCTAGAAGTGATGTACCTTTCTAATAAAAATATTTTTTTAAATATTACTTTTCGAAAGAGCTAAAAAAAAATTTTTTTTGGACTTTTTACAACTTTAAAAATAAGTACCCTTAACTTTGATGCCATTTTTTCCTCAAAAATGTAAGACATAAGAGTGACCCTGTAGCTTAAAAACTTCTACGTTTCATACCGATTCCAGCAAGGCATGACTTAAATACATTATTTCTTATTGCTAAATTTTATGCTTTCTTTTACTGCTTTATGGCTAAATCAATATTTACCAATTTTTTAAAATAAATAATTGTGTTTTGTTGGGTTGGTGGATTGCAATAAGGTACAAAAAACATTAGAAAATGGTTTATTGTTTTACATGATAGTTTTGCTATCATTTACAATAAGTGTTCAAAATGTCTGCCGCGAAATCTAATGCATAACCTACATCGGCGTATAAAATTTCTCTTAATCATTCTGAATGAACGTTCATTTTGGGTAATTAATCTAGTTGCTGTAATTATTTGGTGGCGTAGCTCTTCCTCATTACGATTTTCCCTGGCGTATACCAACTCCTTATAGTACCCCCATAGAAAAAAATCAATTGGATTGAGGTCGGGGGAGCGCGGTGACCAACGAATTGTACCTCCCCGTCCAATCCAACGACCAAGGTAGGCCTCATTTAAAAACTGTCTCACCTGAAGGCTGTAATGGGCGGGCGCTCCATCGTGCTGCAGCCACATTGATTGACGAATATTTAATGGAATATCCTGAAGTAAAACAGGTAAGTTTGCTTCCAAAAATCTCCTATAGATTTCACCATTTAATCTGGCTGGTAGTTCAAACCGGTAATAGATCTTGAACCCGTTGTACATGATAGGGATGCAACTGGTTTCTTCGTAGAATGCGGTGTACTGTTGTTCTCGGAATACCAGACCGTCTTGATATGCGGCGAACACTAGTTGAAGGTTCCTCTAATGCCATTTCAATGTCATCTTCTGCCTCAGCATTTTCATCAGGTCTTCCTATTCTGCGAGGATTTCCAGGAATCTGCCCTCCACGTATGCGTTATGCACTCGTTGAAACACACTGTAGTCAGGATATCGTTCACGATATTCCCTTTCAGCCGCTCGAGCGTTTCCATTACAAAATCCATAAACATAATGCATTTCTGCATACTCACGGACGGTATAAGGCATTATATGTGTTCAGTTGTATAAATAATACAAAATTTTATGTATTTAGCCAGTACCTGGACAACACAACACCTATTTTAAATTATTTTTAAATTTTGTTTACGACAAAAAACACGACAAATCAACATTCTTCAAAATAAACGCAGATAAATTGGTCAGTATTAGAAGTCGACATACTTATGTATTTTTAAACATTTTTGAGACACTTTACTATCTTAATTTTATTATTTTTTCGTAAAATAATAGCAAAATAGCAAAAGCAAAATATTGATTTAGCCATGGAATATTTCTTTTGCTTATTTCTTAAAAAAATAAAAATTTAATTAGACAATAAGAAATGTTAATAATCTATTCAAGTTGTACTTTGCTGGAATCAGTATGAATTAAAGAAGTTTTTAAGGTTTAGGGTCACTCGCATGTCTTATATTTTCTTCGCAAAAAAATGGCATCAAAGTTAAGTACTTATTTTTAAAGTTGTAAAAAGTCCAAAAAAATGTTTTTCTAATGCTCTTAAAAAGTATTGTTTAAGAAACATATTTTTGTTGAAGAGGCACATCATTTTTAGGTACAATAAAAAAAAACAGATTGTTTAATCAACTGTATAATTTTTTTTAAAACTTTTATTTGACAAAGGTGCTGAAATTAAAAAAATACACATATATGGCTATAACTTTTAACCTATTCACAATTGCATAACAACATAGGGGGTGATTTTGATTGTAAATGACTCCCTCTATCTCCTGTTTGAGTTTGATCCATCACTTTTGAGACACCCTGTATATATATATATTTAAAAATGGGTTTTCCATGACTACACACATGTTATCGAACTTTGCTTCATGATATTACTCATTCTTTTGCACTTTTATAAAAGGCCAAAATTATCAATATGATAATAATAAATCAAACAGTTTCCATTTTGATGAAAACTGGTAGTCATAGGAAAACTTATTTGGTGACAAGTTGAAATATGATATAATATTGTACTTTTTTAAAGGCCTTCATGTAAGTTTGCCTTATATCTCCAGGAATTCCGTTTTTAGCGGACATTAACCAACGCCATTCTGCCTGGGCAACATGAAAATGGCATAGCAATTGTCGTGACCCTGGCCAGACCGTTTTCAATGCATTTTTTTCTCCAGCTGAGTGGTCGGTCATGAAAGCTATATGGATGCTAGAAAAAATAAAGTTTTTACAATACTCTTCATTTAAGAAGTCTAAGCTATTATAGTGCTACCTCACATGTACCAAAAGGTTTGTTGTTAGAGCTTTTCAGTAATAGAAAAGCTTTTGTATAACTTTCCTCAGTTTGCTCCTCATGACCTAGCATACATAAGGGAAGAGCACCAGCTTTAGAAGCTGTCAAAATGATAGAGAAGAATGATTAGCATCTATACTGTAAGTGGTATCTATAAAAATAACTTCTCTAGAGTAAACCAGTTCTTGACACTTCTTCATTATAGGCGTAACCACCAAAATTGCCCAAGGATGTTGATCTTCATCTGTTGTATAAATTGTTATACCTACAAAGACAGCCAAATTAAATATGGAACTTTAACACAGAAACTTTAGTGTAAAAATTTTGCACTTCCGCTAAAGGATCCAGTTAGCTTGGAAATTACTCGTTACTATCTCCTATTGTTTCAGAGACACCCGAAGAGACAACAATACTATGGCATACACTATTTAAAACACCCTATATGTCTCCCTATATATGTATATTTGTATTAAAATTCCTAAATTAAACATAAAGTCCGAATCAAATTCTATTTTAAATAAAATAAAAATTGGTGGTCAGCATTTTAATAAATTAATTTTTACTCTACACATCTGAATATTCTTTGTTAAATTATTGAAATTGTAAAATTGTACTAACGTTTTTCGGTGTAATATGTTATTTTCTCCTTTAATCTTTTAACACTATCCAAAATTATCATTTCTCCATCTGTTATAAACATTTTTTCAGCATATTATACGTTGGATTTAGTCTAGCATTGGCCGTCATCTCTGGCAAATCTGTAGAAAGAATGCTTAAAAGATTCTTATTTTGAAATTGCCTAATACTCTCGCTAACTCCTAGTCCACCTTCAAAATACCCATAGTATTGAAAACATCTTGTCGAACTTGCATTGTCTTATTTATTTAATGTAACACGACGTTTCGGTTGGTAAGTATCTCCAACCGTTATCAAGTGTAAACTGCAAGTTCGACAAGATGTTTTCACTGTACCATTGTCTACCACCTTCAAAAACACCCATAGTATTGGTGTCGAATTTGGTCATCTATTCTTAATAGTTTAAGATATACAAAAGTATCAACTGCATGGTTATGATTAATTTTTATTTTAACAATACCTGCCAAAGGTTGGTTTTCTTTTAAAAATTGATCATTTTTCCGTGTTGCTTTATTATTTTTTTAAATTTTAATATCAATTGTAGATGTACATCCACTGTTCCCTTCTGAATCCCTTTTTCTTTTATTTCTTGAGGCATGTTGACAAACAAAACATTTATGAAACACTAATCGAAAATAGTAAAATATAACAAAAAAATGTATCCTTAGTACTATCTAGGAGAACCTACCTTTGGGGATTATAAACCGCATTCTTAATAATCCATTGAGTATTTGTTTTATTTGAATACTCATATAACCACTTTAAAGCATCACTTATGAAATTTGATCTGTGCACTAAAATACCCTCTGGATCATTATTGTCATTATTTTCCACTTTTTTAAATAAAAACTTGGATGATAAGTTCATGTCTAGATCCATGTTAATTTTTCTTTAAACTAAAAACCAACTACAGGAACAAACCACAACACAAAATCACAGGAACAACCAATGGCAATGACCAAAATCTTTGAAATCCTTCTCCAACACATGAATATGCCCTATTGGGTTTTCAAAAGATAATTACAAAAATAAAAAATACAAAACAGCGTTTTGTATTTTTGCGTGAAAATACAGAAGCGTGAAAATACAGAAAAGAAAATGAAAATATAGAAATGGTATGGTTCTGGTTTTGTTGACAGTTTCGTAGGCGTGTCGCACCTCCAATGATACGTTAAGCGGGCGATTCGGTGGAAACGAATGTGTACGTGACCAACCAGGTGACAGTATTTACTACTGGTTCTGTAACGCTGAGGCAAATACAATACGCCATCGGATACGTGCATTGTAAACATAGAGGTATTCTATGTTGCCAAGTTGCTTTTGTTCATTATCTTTATTGTCAGGAATCCTTATTTTTATTCTGAAAAATTTGTTTATTACTCTCAAAGTATATATTATTAGTCAACTAATATTATTAGTAGAAACTTCTAAAGAGCACACTTTTTACCTATTACAAAATAAAACACATAAAAAATATGTAGTGGAATAAGAAAATTATATATTGGATGAAAAATTGGAAAGTCGATTTCACATCATTGTCTGAGAGATGGTGAACTTAAACAACCTCGCCTCTGGTTTGCAGCTAGGCTTATTCTAGGCATTCAATGTTCTAAGAATAACTGAAATCAGTTATGTAAGAAAATGTGGTTCATTTAGTATTTGAAAGTGTCCATTATACAAAATTACAATTTTTCTGCGGCAGTGCATCGATCATTTACAATTTTCCGACTTTAGAATAACTGAAAGCAGTTACATAAATAGATGTTTTTGAAGATATTTTTTTAAATATAAATATGCTAAAAGCACTTTGCGGAAATGCATCATTTTTTTGCTAATAACTGATTTCAGCTAAACATATTTAAAAAAATATCTAAAAAATAAATCAAAAACATCTCTTCATGTAACTGATTTCAGTTATTCTAAATTCGGAAAATTATAAATGCATTTCCGCAGAAAAGTTTTTACTTAATTGACACTTCCAAATATCAAATAAACCATATTTTTTATTCAATTGATTTCTGTTATTCTATCATTTGGAAAATGGACAGGACGCATTTTCACAAAAAATTTGTTGTCATTCTATTATCATAGGGGCTATTTGAAGCTAAAAATGTAATTTTCTCTTTAATAGTCGACTTCAGCTAAACGAAATTTGAACCCTATATTTTCTACAATAATATGTGTTAAAAAATTCAGTCACGTCCGACATAAATAAAATGGTAAGACCGAATGAATATTGATATCAATATTATTATATAAAGTGATTAGACAATCAATAAATAGCGCGGATTCCAAATTCCATATAAGTACGCACATGCAACGGCTATTAAATACAGACATTGACGGGTTGTGAAAAGCTTTATTTTAATTATTTTTTTTTGTTGCGGTAAAATCTTGTCAACACTTTGTAGCTACTGTAATTAAGTAAACCAAAGTTACATTTCTTGTTTTAAGCTTATCACAGTTGACCTCAATACTTTTAATACCACAATACCACTGTTTTATTGACTTCCCTGATAACGCGTGTCGTGTGAAACGGTTTCACGAAGACGATATGCGCCATGCCGAGGGTCGATTTTTTTCTGGTCACGGTACTTTCTACCGCATAACTCTACTTTGCTCACATTGTTTTGTGTTGAAATTCTTCGCCAAATATCTTACTTTCACAGAGTAATTAATAAAATATATCACTTATAATATAAGCGATATTAAAAAAAATTAAACAGAAATTCCAACATAAAATTAAATATAGATATTTCATCCATTTATTAAAAAGCATCGTTGATAAATGATAATAACTATTAACTATTTAATGATGTTGAATTTTAAACTGAATTGCCTGGGCAGACTGTGTAATTTCATTGACCTATTTTGAAGGCCATACCGACTTAACCATATCAGAGTTGCAAATTTCATCAACTTGGTAACGTACAGACCCTGAACTTATTATTAATGTTTAACTTAGATATACTGTAAAAGCTGGCAGTACTTATAGGCATGGTATTTAATGGGTAATGAATGGTATTTTTTACATATTTAAGACAATGTCGGACCATTATTTTTTTTATAAGTTGATATGGAATATTATTATTATCATGACGTCATCACTATTATTATGATTTTCAGCCAAACATTCACTCATCCCAGATACTCAGGTATCAAAGGGAATGAGCTCTGTCCTTACCAGATTTTCGGGCACGTGGTGACGATCAATGGTGTTGGTTCCCAGAAATTTTCCTTACAATTCGGGCTGTATTTAATAGCACCACTCTCTGTAACTTTCTGTATACCGGGTGTGTTAGAAAAGTGGTTCGCCCCTATAACTTTTTAATTTTTAAGTAAAAAAAATGAAATTTGGTAAGCGGGTGTAGCATCCAAATTGGGATTGGCTGACGTATTCAGTTGTTTTATGTCACTTCTGGTTTAACCGGAAATGATCCCAACTTTCTTATTTTAAATGGGACCCCCCAACTTTTTTACCATATTTTGATAAGAAAATACAATCTAAGAAAAATGACATCCCCATATGTCAACTTTTCACATATAACCTTTAATTTTTTTAATTTCAATCTAGAGTGCCATGAATACTACTGACCATTCCATAAAACTGCCTTAACTAAATTTTTTTTATCCTATAATACTACACCAAACTAGATAATAAAACTAAAACATAAACAATATAATTCTACTTATTATAAAGCTATATGTAAATCAATTAAAAAAAGACAGGGAGCAAAAATAGAGAAACACATATTTAAAGAAAATATATAATAACAACAAATTAATATTTAGTTGCATATCCCTTATTTTTAATAACTGCAAGGCATCTCCTTTTCATAGATCCAATCAGATTCCCTAAGGTCTCCTTGGGTACAGAATGCCATGCAGCTTCAACTGCTTCAAACAACTCGTCTCCATTTTAAAATTTTTCGGGATGTTCCTTACGCATTTTTTTGTCAACTAAATCCCATAGATTCTCTATGGGATTAAGGTCAGGACTCTGAGCTGGCCACTTAACAACAGTTTTTTTTTGTCCTCAAAATCTAGAGTGCCATGAATACTACTGACCATTCCATAAAACTGCCTTAACTAAATTTTTTTTATCCTATAATACTACACCAAACTAGATAATAAAACTAAAACATAAACAATATAATTCTACTTATTATAAAGCTATATGTAAATCAATTAAAAAAAGACAGGGAGCAAAAATAGAGAAACACATATTTAAAGAAAATATATAATAACAACAAATTAATATTTAGTTGCATATCCCTTATTTTTAATAACTGCAAGGCATCTCCTTTTCATAGATCCAATCAGATTCCCTAAGGTCTCCTTGGGTACAGAATGCCATGCAGCTTCAACTGCTTCAAACAACTCGTCTCCATTTTAAAATTTTTCGGGATGTTCCTTACGCATTTTTTTGTCAACTAAATCCCATAGATTCTCTATGGGATTAAGGTCAGGACTCTGAGCTGGCCACTTAACAACAGTTTTTTTTTGTCCTCAAAAAATTTTTTTAGAATTTTATAGCTGTATGCTTCAGATCATTGTCGTGTTGAAACCTCCATTGCAATGGCATGTTTTCCTCTGCATATGGCAACATATTATCAGTTAATATTTCTAAATATTTAAACCGATCCATAATCCCATCAATTTTGACAATGGGGCCCATTTCCATACCAAAGAAACAACCCCACACTTGTACATTTTCCCCTCCATGCTTAATAGTGCCCAAAGTATACTTTGGATCAACTGTTTTATTTTTAGGACGCCTCACCCATAAAATACCATCAGAAGAAAATAAATTAAACTTACTTTCATCTGAAAATAATACTTACTCTATTCCATCTTGCTTCTGACCAGTCTAAATGGTCATGTGCAAATTGAAGTCGGGCGATTCGATTCTTCTTCGAAATGAAGGGTTTCTTGGATCGTTTTCTTGCCGGCCAGCCACTGTCCTTTAAACGTCTTCGAACTGTATGGACACTAATATTTACATCGTCTAGTTGAGATTTTATATCCACTGCTGTGTTAAATGGATTTTTAAGAGCTAAGGATTTAATCTTCTCGTCAACTCTAGGCGTCGTTTTTCTAGGCCTACCAGTTTTAGGTGGACTTATTAATGAGTTCCTAATGCGGTGTAACTTTATGGTTTTGGAAACGACTGAGCGGTTTAATCCTAACTGCTTAGCAATGATTGCTTGCTTAACACCCGATTGATATTTTGATATTATCAACTGTTTTATACATAACACCAAAGTAATACCTCGAGGCATATTTACAGGTGATTCTTTATTAATTAACAAAATATTATTATGTATTGCTTTCAATAAGCAAACATAAAGTAAGAACTTTAAAAATGTTTCTCTACTTTTGCTCCTCATAAAATAAAGATAAGCAAATAGATTGTTTTTGTTGCAAGAATTTATAAATACCAAATATGTTTTTGCATTCCTTTGAACCTAAAGAAATTATGTGAGTATTTGTTTATTGGCAATAGTCGATTACTCTGGCTTTATATTTATTAAATAAAATGTTTCTCCACTTTTGCTCGGTACTGTATATTCTCGTCTTATCATAAATCATCATCATGTATTTAAGAAATTCATTTAAATTAGTATACACGGTGTCAATTTTGAAAACTTCCCACCCTTAATAATAATTTTCTTGCAATTAAAAATATGAAAAATCAAAAAAAAAATTATATTGTTAGTCTTCCTGTTTCAACTCACTAGGAGTGGTCACCCTTAAAATCTTAAATGACAATGGGATTCAAGTGGTTTTAAAGGGTATTCAATTGTTTTTCAAGTCGTATCCTACTTTCTTGCTTTTTGTCCAGAGGTTTCCAAATAATTATTAAATTTTAACGAAAATATAATGGTGTATGGGAATTTAAATTAAACGAAAGTATATTTTAATACATCTGTATTCAAGACGTTTCTACTTAAGACTAAAATTACAAACTCACACCAAAAGCCTTTTTGCTTCATTTTGAAAATGTGAAATAAATGAAATATGGTTGTTTGTATAACTGATCCATTTTCTTGACAACCTAAAAAAAGGTCTTTTAGAGTACTTAAGTTTATTGCCACTTTTGCCTTTCTATTACTTTCTATGAGCCCTATGTCTAATTTATGTTTGCGGGTTTTATTTTCCTTTCGGAACCTGGTTTATTGGTTTTTGTATTAATATAAAAGAATATTAATTCCAACACTCCCACTTAAAAACATAATTAACCATTTTATAAATCCCTGCAATCCTATGATCCTAAAGAAAAATATTTTCCTTATAGTAAGTTAAAATAATAAAAAAAAACTAATATTATACCTACATATACCTATTTTTATGTGAATATAAGGAATACACAAACATATTAATTAACATTATAACATAATAATAGAAAAGATGTTTATTCATAATATATTCTAGGTAAAAAAAAAATTACTTTAACCCTATCTCGGATCTTATCTTGAGGAATTTTACTGCTGGGAGTGGTTTGGTAAACGCATCAGCTAATTGTTCACCTGTGGAAATATATTCTAATAGTATGGTTTTCTGTAAGATTTGTTCACGTGTAAAATGATATTTTATGTCAATATGTTTAGTTCTTTTATGATTTATAGGGTTTTTTGCTATATTTATGCAAGCGTTATTATCTTCAAAAATAGTTGTTGGTGCTAGCATTTTAAAATTAATGCTTTCTAATAAACTTCTTAGTCATATAGCTTCCCTAACACATTCGAAAAGAGCCATATATTCTGCTTCTGTTGAAGAACCAGTTACCGAGGATTGTTGTTTTGAGTTCCAGGATATTGTACAATTTTTAAAGGCTTTAAATAAATAACCTGTTGTACTTTTCCTGTTTAACTCATTATTTCCCCAATCTGAATCAACATAGCCCTCAATTATATTGACATAATTATCATTACGTGTATATGTTAATTTTATATTTACAGAACCTTTAAGATATCTTAACACTCGTTTTAAGCACACCCATAGTTCTTTATTACTCTTACTTTGAAACCTACTTAAGATATTAATTGCAATGCAAAGATCTGGTCTTGTACAAAGCATGGCATACATAAGGTACCCAATTAAATTTCTACATGGAACATTCAAATTCTCGTCTTTATTTATATAATTTAATTTATTTTCTAATGGCGTGCTTACTGATTTACATTCAGACATATTAAATTTATTTAATACGGTTTTTAAATAAAAACTTTGGTCTAAGGTTATGGTGTTTTCTGTTCGCAAAATTCGAATTCGTAAAAACAGTTTTACATCTTTTAAATCTTTCATTTGAAATTCATTCATAAGATAATTTTTAAATGTTACCATCGTGTTTTGTTTTGCGGTACAAATTAAAATATCATCAACGTATAAAATAACATAAATATTTTTATTGAAGTCGCCTTTGTCTAATAAATATAAACATGGATCAACCAGTGAGCTTTTAAAATTACATGTTTTTAATTTTTTATCAAAATATTCATACCAGCATCTAGAAGATTGTTTTAGGCCATAAATTGATTTATTTAATTTGCAAACTTTACTATTATCTGCTTTTAGCCCTTCGGGAATTTTCATGTATATTTCTTCATCTAAACTACCGTGCAAAAAGGCAGTCTTTACGTCCATATGATGAACAAGTAAATTGTACTGATTACAAATTGCTAGCATTAGTCTAAATGTTGTAATGCGGGCAACTGGTGCAAAAGTTTCTTGATCATCAAGTAAATATTGCTGACTAAACCCTTTTGCTACCAATCTAGCTTTATATTTTATTGGTGCTCCTTGTTCATCAGTTTTGACAGTAAATACCCATTTGCAATCAACAATGTTTTTGTTTATGGGTTTGTTTACAATAGTCCAAGTATTGTTTAAATTAAGAGAATCAAGTTCATCCTTAATGGCAGCCTCCCACTGACAGAGATCATCCCTTGTTTTAATTTCATGATAGAATTTTGGATTTGATTTTACCAGAGAGACATTTTACCAGCACATAATATATGATTGAAAAATGTGTCATTATTTATATCATAATCATCGTCATCAGTGTACAGAGGTAATGAATGATTTTTGATTCTCTCGCTTTTCCTTAAGGTGGAAGCTTTTAATTCATATGATGTTTGTTGGTCTACATGGATATTTTCATGTTCAGAATTGACTAATTTTTCCGAGTTTGAATCGGTTTTATTAGTTTTGGGCGAGGGTGTTAATTCCATGTCACTTTTAAGAGGTCTAGTGACTTTGAAATTTGCCTCTTCAACTATTACGTCGCGAGCTATGATAAAATTTTCTTTTTCAACATCCCAGATTTTATACCCATTAGAAACATACCCCATTAAAATACCCTTTTTGGATTTTTCTTCAAATTTTGTCTTTCGACTTTTATTATGGACATAGACGGTTGAACCGAAAATTTTTAAATTGTCCAATCTGGGCTTTTTATTATGCCACAGTTCATATGGTGTTTTATTAATATGCAGTGCGGCAGTTCGTAAAATATTTATTAGGTAGCTAGCTGTTAAAACAGCTTCACCCCAAAAAGATTTATCCAACCCCGATGTATAAATCATCGATCTCGCCTTTTCAGTTATAGTACGATTCATCCGCTCTGCTACACCATTTTGTTGGGGAGTATGGGGTACCGTTAAATGATATGAAATGCCCTTCTGAACACAATACCCTTTTATTTCAGTAGACAAATATTCTCCACCATTGTCGCAATAGATGTTTACTACTTGACAACTACAGTGTGCTTCTGCTTTAGCAACAAAATCTTTAAAAACCTTAAAGACTTCAGATTTTAATTCAATTAAATATACTACAGTATAGTGTGTAAATTCATCTATAAATGTCATAAAATAATTTTTACTATCGACAGTAGGAGGAGTTATTGGCCCACAAACATCAGAATGAATAATAAACAATGGTCTTTGAATATGTGATTTTAATTTGGACTTTGCAAACGGTAGTCTAGATTGTTTCCCGTTTATGCATGCTTCACACAACATATTATTTACAGGTACTATATTATTAATATGATCAAAATCTTCTACCATTTTAAAAATTTTTAATTTTAAGAACGATTGTGCACTGGGATGTCCCAAACGTTCATGCCATTTTTGATAGTTTTTATTATCAATCACATTAATTTGATTTCCATGGTTTTTAGGTATTTTAAAATAAATACCTATTAAACCATTTATGGGCTTACCTGTAGCTATTGTTTGTGAGTTGTGTTGAATTTTCACTCCATGCTCGTCAAAAATGATCACCATTCCTTCTGGAGACACGGCACAGAAATCAAGTTGTAGGGTACTTCAGGTATAAAGAGGACATTTTCCAACGTCCCCTTAACTCCAAGATTTGTCACCACATCTATTGACCCGCCTTTTGTAGCCAGAACAGCTGCATCAATCTTAGCTACAGCTATAGAAATTGGTTTTGGTAAGTGGTACTTTGTTGAAAAGAAATGTTCTTGACAATATGGTCCGTTGCCCCAGAATCAAGCACGAACAATGTATTTTCAGTCTTCTCCAATGTTGTCATTAGGTCATGTCGAAGCATGAAAGCAAAACCATTTTCTTCTGATTTGGTGCGTGAAACAGTTTGGATTGAACGTTGCTTGTCAAGCATTTGTTTGTGAAAGTAGCAATCTTTAATTAAATGGTTAATTCGGCCACAATGATTACATTTCATATTTGAGGTTTTATTATCATTTTTATAGCCCTTTTTGAAATGCCCTTTGTATTTATTGTGTGTAAATTTCTTCTTTTTGTGTCGTGTATTGTCTTTGGGTCTTAAAGTACCCTGGGTGGTTAAAGCATCTCTGAATGTATTTAGTATTTTAAAACTTGTTGTAGTATTGTCGTTTTTAAGTTTTACTTCTTGATCCAGGAGTCGAGTTTTCACAAATGACAAGTTTAGACTTTCTTCTCCCAAGGTTCCAATGCAGTGAATGCACCATCATAAGCGGAAGGCATTGTTATAAGTAGATGAGAAATTTTATCCATCTCATATAATTTTGCTCCTGCAGCTAGTAATTCTGCAATTGTATCATCAAAAATAGCAAAATGTTGAAGCAACTGTTGATCTCCTCGAAATTTAAAACTGAGAAGTCTTTTACGTAATGCCAATTGAGTAGCTAAACTTCGCCTTTCATATATTGCATCCATAGCATCAAAAACGTCTCTTGCAGTTGGTTTATCCTTGACAAAGTTCAAGAAAGAATCACTTAGATATTCAGTGATTATTCCCTTCGCATAAATATCATGCCTTTTCCATTTCTCGTCAGGTTGATTCGGGAGTCCCTCGTCAACAACATAAAGAACTTGTGCTTCCGCTAATAATAATTTCACACGAAATTTCCAAATACTATACTTTTCACCGTTAAATGGTTGGACATTTCGTGGCTTGGTTTTCTCCATTATTTTAAACACCAAAACAACACTCACAAAGACACAAAGAAATTTTATACACACGTTTAATGCCACCGCACTAAGTCCGGTACTGGCAAATAATTATCACAATTAAACGAACGTATACAGTTTACTAATATACTTTACGCGAACCTGGGCCCATAACCTATTAAATTTTAATGAAAATATAATGGTGTATGGGAATTTAAATTAAACGAAAGTATATTTTAATACATCTGTATTCAACACGTTTCTGTTTAAGACTAAAATTACAAACTCACACCAAAACCCTTTTTGCTTCATTTTAAAAATGTCAAATGAATCAAATATGGTTGTTTGTATAACTGAACCATTTTCTTGACAACCTAAAAAAAGGTCTTTTAGAGTACTTAAGTTTATTGCCACTTTTGCTTTTCTATTACTTTCTATGAGCCCTATGTCTAATTTATGTTTGCGGGTTTTATTTTCCTTTCGGAACCTGGTTTTTGTATTAATATAAAAGAATATTAATTCCAACAATAATCGCGTTTCAAATTTGCAGAAACAATTAAACTTGCCTGCATTGAGATTTTGGCTTTCAGAGTAGTGTTTACATAAAAACTATTGCATTGGGTCTCCTTGTAGTACAAATTAATAGAAGAGAAGGTTACACTGCTAAAATTGTTAAATAACAGGAAGAAAATCTAGTTTCAAGAATTGGTTGATTAGTTTACTTTGAACAAAATAAATTTTTATTTGCGAAAGAGAAATTTTTACAATAAAACACATTGGCTCTATTTACGCACTATCCTATAAGTTTCTGAAAATGTTGTCGATTTTCCTGTGAACAATAATGACCCAAGCAACACACAATATATTATTATCGTTAAATATATGTTTATTCAACGATTTTTAAGTAAATTTTTGGTTTTGGTGTATTTATCAACCATTTAACCACTTAACCAACCACAAAAGGGTCAAGGTATAATTAGTAAACTGTAGAATATATGTATATCATATACTATGTTTATAAAAGCATTAAAAAAATTTGATGATATTTATAGATTTTAATTGATATATTTTTTTTTAAATGCAAATTTATTTTTTTATGCATCAGCGGGAATTATTTGACTTAAAAGAAAAAAATTAATTTTTACTAATGCCGTCCAAATTTTAGTTTTTAAATGGCCCCATAAAAAAAATCTAACGGGCTTAAGTCCGGGGAGCGAGGAGGCCATTCAATAGCTCCTTTTCTTCCAATCCATTGTCCTGGAAACGTTTGGTCCAAATATTGACGAACCTTTGCAGCATAGTGAGGTGGCGCCCCATCTTGCTGAAATACTAGACTATTTTCCAAGTACTCGTTGTTATTTTCTAGTATCTCCACTAATGCTGGATGAATTGTATTTTCTAATAACTCCAGGTACATCTCTCCTGTTAGGAAATTGCCAGGTAAAAAAGGGCCTACAATATGTTTACCAAAAATGCCAGCCCAAACATTTAATTTTTTAGCCCAATAGCGACAGTTGTGACGATTCACAGTACCGTTTAGGAAAAAGGAGCATTCGTCAGAAAAACATACATTAAATAGAAAGTGTGGATCATTGGCGGCTTGCTCAGATATAGTTTCACGAAATTGTAGTGGCCTATCAAAATCGTCTTCGTCTTCGTTTAGTTCTTGTACGAGATGCATTTTGTACGGATGAAACTTGTTTTGAATGCTGCTTCTCTTAATACCAGACACGGTTGATAACTTCCTTGTGCTCAGTGTAGGATCTTGCACAATATGGCCTAAAATAGCTACTTCTGAAGCTTCATTCACCACTGGATTATCCATTTCGCGCTTTTTATTAGCCACAGACCCAGTTTCCCTAAATGTTTGAACCAATTCCAAAATGTACTTGCGATGGACCTGTCGATTAGGGTGTTGTAGTGTGTTAAAGAGCTGGGCAGTTCTATTAGCAATTTCATTGTTCGCAAAGAAAAGAGAAATAATTTCAACTCTTTCAGCAAGTGAATAAACCATTATCACACTCAATGTTGTAACTAACTAACTTTAAAGAGCTATTTGTTTGACACACTATGATCTGACAGCAGTAATTGACAACCACTATTAAACTTCAAAATGTTGCTATAATAACAGTCTCAACAATAACCAAGAGTTCCCTTGCAGAATTGGCATAGATACCTACGGGTATTAAAAAAAAAACCAACAGAAAGTACGGTTCACAATGAAGGAGAACAAAATTTTTTGTATTTATTTAACTGCTAAATTTACAAGCATTTTTTTTCATAAAAAAATGTTGACATGTTTTTGTAACTTTTATTAGCCCCTGTATCGACTAGGCAAATAGTAACGATTTAAAACTTTAGGGTTATAATCCACATAAAAATACCTTCAAAATAAGGTATCACTCGACCCCCCGTTCCATTTAAAATTTTGGGGGCCCTTGTTACCCCCGCTAGGGCTTTCCCCTCAGGGGGGCGAAACTAGCAAAAAAATGGTTCCCCCTTGAATCAAAAATTGACGGGTCCGAGGATTTTTTCGCAAATGTTCTGAGGGACCCAAAATAGGCTCAGTTTCGTTTTCAAATGGCCACCCTGTATAAATGTTTTTACTTATTTTATGTCGGAAAATCACCCTGTAAAGTTTGTCGGTAAAGTTCCTGGATAATAAAGTCTTTAAATAGTATACAATATACTATACTTAAACGTTTAACTTTTATGAAATAATAATTGTATATTAATGTTATTCTTGTTAAACGTGAATAATATAAAGCTAGTATTAAATTCCTCAACGTATATCACGCGAATATTTTACCCGATATTTATCGTTGAAGTTCAATTAAAAATGTACACAAGGTGTAAACCAAAAATAAATGTTTATTTAATAATAAAATTTTTTCTATCGTGTGTTGCTTGCGAAAGTCTGTTTTCAAAGTCTTCCCTAACATTTCGGAAAACTTCACTGGGAATTGACTGGCATTCTGCTGAAATTCTTTTTTTAAGATCAGCAATATCAGGTATGTTTTATTAACAATGGATTTAAAATGTCCCCAAAGAAAGAAGTCCAAGAGTTGTAAATCCGGTGATCTTGGCGGCCATTTAATTGAAAGGGCCAATCCATTTATCCAGAATGTTAGGTTATCATTAGTTATCATTTCCGGTTAAACCGGAAGTGATCCTAACTTTCTTATTTTATATGAGACCCCCCCAATTTTTTACTATATTTTGATAGGAAAATACAATCTAAGAAAAATGACACCCCCATATGTCAACTTTTCACATCTAACCTTTAATTTTTTAAATTTTAATCTAAAGTGCCATGAATAATTTAAAATCGTTAATTTTACATCAAGTAGTCCTAGAAAAATATAATTGACTCTTTTGGTTTTCACAGCTTTCCTAGATGCGTCGAAAGTTTGCAAAATCGTATTTTCGGCTCTAACTGAATTTTTTCAAATGGAACTAGGGTGGCTCATTACCATAGTTAAAAAGTATATTTTTTACTAATAAATTGGTATAAGACAATCGATAGTGGGTTGGGTTGGTATATTGGGTATATTGGCTATCGATATATATATTGGGTATATATCGATAGCTGGTCAACAAACCAGCATTATTGAAATTTTATCTTTATCTCTTGATATTGGATTGATCGCTGCGCCGCACAGTGGAACGCCTATATGGAGATATCGGGGCGTTGTTATATTTTATATAATATTTGAGGAGCAAACTTGCAAAATGCGGTTTGTCAAAAATTGTAAATTTTCAGGAAACATCAAAAACTGGTGCTACGAATCGGTCTTACTTACCGAGTTAGGACTTTTACCAAAAAATTAGGAAAATTTAGGACAAGTAAATATTAGAATGGCAGACTAGAAGAAGCAAAAGTAACTTTGGTATTTCAGAAAAACATATGGACAAAATGCTATTTGCATGTCTATAGTGAACAAAATGCCTTTTGATTGTCATTTGGAAAAACTTTTTGGGTAAAATTACCACCAAAAAATGAAGAACCATTTTCTTTAAGCAGTATTTTTACTTTTTAACAAACTCAAATGAAATTAACATCTTCCGTATCGTTACAGTCACAGTCCTCACTTTCTTCAACATTGGTTTCAACTTCACAATGGCCTTCTAAAATGGGAACTAACCATTCCAATTCTGGATCCTGATTCCAGTTTTCTCCAGATAATGATGCCAATAATTTTAACTTTTTTTTTAACTATCTACTTTTTTTCCCTATATTTTATGACCCAAACCTAATTCTTGTAATTCTATTTGATCGAATCTTGCCCGTGGTTTTAGGAGTGATTTAGAGGAAACTTTTTTGTCTCATCTCAATTGCGATATAGTAACTCAGCTTTCAGCAAAATATTATGGCTGGAACTTTTTTCTTTAACAAAAGTCTTCGACAAGAATGAATGCCAGTCTCTTTTTTCAGAAGCAGCAAAAGTTTTTTTATGTCAAGTAAATGCCAGTCAGTTCCAAGTTTTTGTACATCACCCACTTTGGTGTAGATATCCCAATATTGATCTGGAGTTTTTATAATACTATGAAATGAAATGAAATAATCTTTATTTTTATTTTTTTAGCACTTGGCTACTTATATCTAATTAACAGAAAACAAAAAATCAATTTTGATTGCGTAAATAAACAAATAGTCCCCTATTAAACATATGTACACTTGGTGCATTCTTTACCTCCTCAGGCAACTTATTAAACATGCACAGTCCCTCGTAAAACAAAGTTTTTTGTAACGCGGATGTCGTTACCTGCCTAATGTTAAAGTTTTGCTTAGATCTAATGTTATAGTTATGGAATTGTACTCTTCTTTTTAAATAAACGTTGAGATACCCTGGCAATAAGTTATTTTCAATTTTATATACGATAGAAAGATTTGCCTTTTTTATGTTTTGCTCAACATTTAACCAATTTAAAGAATTTAACATGTCTTTAGTCGGCACATATTTGCTACAATTCAATAATACACGCATTATTTTATTTTGCTGTATTTGTAATTTTTGTATCTCTTCTTTGTTGCAAGAAATCAATAATGAACTACAATACGTGAAGTGAGGTAAAATTATAGTTTTGTAAATTAACATTTTTGACCATTTAGAAACAACATACGATATTCTATTAAAAAACCCTACTTTTTTTCCTATTTTCTTACATAAATAATTTACATGACTTGAAAAATTTAATTGCGGATCAAGGATTACACCTAAATATTTAATTTCAGTTACAAACTCTATAGGTGAACCATTTATGAACAAAGACACTCCTAAATCAAAAAAATATTTACATTTTGTTACTGATCCTACTACCATACATTTAGTCTTTAAAGAATTCAGTTTTAATCTATTTTTACATAACCAATCATACAACACATTAAGCTCACTATTTAATATATTTACAATTTCTAAATAATCTTTTCCAGAGACGGATATGAGGGTATCGTCTGCAAATAAGTGTATAAAACATCTATTTAATATCCTATTCAGGTCATTTATATAAAGAATAAACAATAAGGGCCCCAAAACACTTCCTTGGGGTACATCCAGTACACTTTCCTTTTTTTGAGATACCCTATGTCCTATTTTTGTCCTTTGAAATCTGTCCTTTAGATAATTATCAATCCAACTTAGAGCATAATCATCACTACCATAAAGCCTCATTTTCTTTAAAAGAGTTCTACGATCAATGGTTTCGAACGCACGCTTAAGATCTACGAATACACCAAGAACTATTTCACCATTCTTCATTTTCTCTCTCCAATTTGTACATACATACTGGATTGCAGATTCGCAGGAATGTTGACTTCTGAATCCTGATTGTCCCTCAAACAACAAATGATTTTTCTCAAGATAATCCCTCAATTGATTACAAATTATAGTCTCTAAGATCTTATCTACAGTTGGTAAAAGATTTACAGGTCTAACCTCCGAAGGAACAGTTGGTTTATTTACTTTGGGGATTCGAATTACAACGCTAGTTTTTAGGTCATAAAGTACCTTCCCAGTGACTATTGAAGTGTTAATTAAATATAGTAGAGGATATCCAATCACGTCAAAGAGTTGTTTTACCAATTTAACATTTAAACAATCATCACTTGAGCCTTTGTTTTTTAAACCATATACAATTTTTTTCAACTGTGAAATATTAATTGTTTTAAATTGAGAGAGTTGATTTAATATTTAGGTCTGGCGCCTCCCAGTCTCTATCCTCTATACTTTCAGAAACTTCATTCAAAGAGTCCAAAAAAAAGTTTTTAAAGTTTTCCTCTAATAAGCCGTTGTATAATTTTCAAAATTTAGCTCAGTAAACCGCTCACTGCCCTGCTTTTTTGTTCCGACTAAGTCCTTTAAAACTCTCCACATTTTTTTACTGTTCCCTTTGCAGTTGTCAATATTTTGTTCGTAGTACCGTTTTTTATTTTTTCTTATCACAGATACAACCTCATTTCTATATTTCTTAAAGTTTTCCCAATCTGCTTTCTGTTTTGTAATAGAGAATATTTTATAGGCCTTGTCTCTTTTTTCCTGTAACTCTTTTACATCTTGATTTCTCCACGTTTTTTTAGGATTAATTTTCATTTTTGGTACAAGTTTATCTAAGGCTGTCTGAATGTTAGTGATAAAATCCGAACAAATAACATCTACATTTACAGAGGTGTAATTCCATGTTTTTCCTATTAGTTCCTCAGCTATATTAGCAATATTCTCGTCACTCAGATTTCTGTAGTAGAAAAGCGATTTTTTTTCTGGCGGTTTCTGTATTTGTATATTTGCCCCAATTATTTCATGTTCACTTATGCTTTGAAAATCCCTTTGAACTTCTTGCAGATTAAAATCATTGGTTATTATGTAATCAATAAGAGAAGAAGAAGTTTTTGAGAGAAAACTTCTTCGAAGAAGAAATGAGACTTTAAGCTTTTTTCAATGCGACCAAAGATACGATCGGCGGGGAGATAAGAGTGACCTCTAATTGGAAATATAATTTCTATGTCCCTAATCTGCTCACATGAAAACGTTTGAAGCCAAAACATTAAAGCATGCACAACATGATTATTTTTATTTTGTCCTCCAAACCTATCTGCAAAAAAACGGATTTTCGTTGCATTGTCTGGAAATGTAAGTTTTTTCAAAAAATCGATAAGAGCGAAAGATATCTCAGTCGCCCCTCTACCTGCTTGGTGCTCCATCCACGTATAGAATAATGGGTCTTTACAATTAAGTTTGATAATGCAAAAAAAGTATATTGACAGCTGTTGGGCGTAAAATGCCTCCTGAACAGGGACCTTGGGTAATACCTGAACTTGTTGCAGATCAAAGCAATATGAAATGGTATTGGGATCTTCAACTTTCATTAATTTATGAAATTGTGATGCACGGAATTTATGCACTTTTAGTTCAGTAGATAACTTTTGTTTTTGTTTAGCAATTTGAGACATACCAATTTTGGTTTTTGTTCTAACGCAGTAGCTACAGACATCAGTAATCCTATATTAAAGTTTTGTAATTTACTTTCAGATTGTTTGGTGCTTTTTTGTTATATAATTGCCAAAGTATAGAAATGTTGTATTCTGATGATACATAAATCCGTCGAGACTTTTTTCTTCCATAGTGGCTTTCCTTTCCTTGTAACTGACTAATAAAAGATCTTACAGCATTCAGTTTATCCACAAAACTTAAAAGTGCGTCTATCCTCTCTCTCTCTTTTTTCTGTTAAAACTGTTTCCCCACTTTGCACTTTTCTGCAAATGATATTCACCCTCCTCTGACCAACATTGTAAGCAGCCATTATAAACTTCTGACAAACCTGCAATTTTTGTTGCTTAACGAAAATCTAAAAAAAATTTGGTGAAACATTCAAACTAAAAAAATATTTAATTTTAATTAAAAAAAATTCAAATCCATATTTTTTTTAAATAAAAATAAATGTATATAACAGCGTGGGGATTTGAGCACTTTTAGTTTAACTTACGCAATATTTTACTGCAAAAGAGTGAGGTTTTCCATCAGCCTTGCGACACCTTTTTCGTTTAGGTATATCTAAAGTAATGTAACTGGCTAAAATTCCGTCTTGAACGGTTTTATTGGATTTTCTATAAAAAAACTTCCCGAAGTTTAATTACATCTTCTCGGCTCACTTGCTGATATTTTAAATTTGAATCATTTTTATGGTTGCAAGCTATATCAAATTGCTCTAAATCGGGATCATGGTTTGAATACCTTGAAATAGTATAAAGTCGTAACAAAGAGAAATAAGCATTAAAAAATAAATTCATACCTCACTTGTTTTTTTTCTTTTCCTAGTTGTTAAATTAATTTGTCGCTTTCGGCTACCCCGGTCACTATCAACAACAATGTGCTCACCATCTACAGACTCCATTGTGATTTAAACTTCACGAAAAAGTTATGAAACAAACAAAATACTTGTACATAAACTAAAACCACACCGACAGATGACAGAAATTAGGTTATGAAACAAACATGTTGACATCTGGACCAAACGCGATTTCTTTGTCTTGTGGACAAAATCCTTTTTGTTTGTCTAAAGGTGATGGACTAAATGCATTTTGCATGTCTAGGGGATTTTCGATATAATATATTTTAAATGGTACAAAATTCGATTTGAACGTCCAAAGTGATGTGAATGATAGAAATTCGGTTAAATAATGTTGCGCCACCTTTCAAAGACAAACTGACAAACTGCGTTTTGCAACTCTGCTCCTCATTTGTATGTCTACCATATTATAAATACGAGCCACACGTAGTTTTAAAAACAACCATAATGGACCCATAACGATGGACAGGGCAGTAGACCTGACAAAAGTAATTTCTGAAATCTTAACATAATTAATATGAATATTAATTATATTATAATTATTTTATATTATTCATTATTTGAATATCTGACTGGTCTTATTATCAACATAGAAGTGCTGCCACTCACAACCTCAGCAAAACTGAACCGGAAAAAATCTGAAAATATGAAAACCTCGCTAGTAATGAAGCAAATCTGGTAATTGAATAAAGTCTCTATAACTCCACTAGTAATTTTAGCAGAGGGGATATTGACAAAAAGATTCAGGACATCGGATTATCACCGACCATCATAATACATAATTATGCAGCAGGTAGTAACACTCCAAACCTGTCATATACTTCGAAAATTCCTGAATGGTGCTTGAGTGGGAGGAACTGAAGTGTTTTTTCACCAGGATACCAAAAAATTAGCGGCGAAAGCTGAGAAGACGCAAAAAGAAAGAATAATAATAATAATAAAAAAATGTGAATTATTATAATTATTACATTCAATGATGGCAAACAGCTGGGCACCAGTGTATGACAACACGTAACTTGATACACGTGAATAATTTTTACATTTTTGAAATATTTATGCACAGCCTTTACATCTCTTGCCATTACCACAACACACGCATCCGTTTAAAATTCTGTCAGTCTTACGCAAACAATGTTTTTTTTTAATTTATTTTCCATTAAATGCTAGCTGACAATTAATTACGTCAGTTTTCGTGTTATTACTCGTTTACTACTTTTGTTTAACTTAATATAAGCGATAAAAAAATATATTATTATAATATTAATATTATTCTTACTCTCAGCACTTTTACGAGTCGGGCATGGCTTTAGGAGAAATTTAGTTTACGTACTTTATGTACTTTTCGAGACATATGCAGAATAGGTGGCTTTTACATATGATATGCAATATGATAAAGTAGGAAAGAAAGGAGGCCCTTATCAAGAAAAAATATAACTCGATTTGTCTTACAAGACGTAAAATTTGTAGGCTTAAAAGCTTCCACATCCTTTTAAGTTTACTAGCAAGGTACTTTGTTATTTTCCCATTTTCAGTTTTTGTAATATTCGATGTTAGTGGGATGGTTATGACAATGATAAAGACTGTTTAATTTATTTTATGTAATTTATGTCTGTCATTATAGCTCTATCCTACTCAATAAAGTAGTCATTTTCTAGAACTGAAAATGGATTAAACATACATCAAAATGGTCTAGGGGTCAAAGGTATTAATTAAAAGAGAATTAAATGAAAATTTGGACATTTATTTGAAAAATATTGAAATTAAACAATTAATTTTGGAAACACCAAACATTAATTTATAAAAAGCAGAAAAATTATTTATTAATAGAATCACATCCTGTTGTTAATAACAGATTGACAACCGTTTGGCAAGATCCTAATTAAAATTCCAGTGTCGTTTTCCTTAATTTGTACCCATTGCTGTTGCACAATTCAGCAACTTTTTCCTTGTCTGGAGTACTATTCCTTGATTTGAAACAACGCAATTTAACTTAAACGTGGTTGATAGGATTTAAATCAGGGTATTGCACAGGCCATGTCAATACCTACAGTGATGGCCAAAAGTAGATAGACAAATGGTTTTTTAAAAAAATCAAAGGAAATAAAAATTCTATAATAAAGATATTTAAGTATATTATGGGCAACATAAACATGTATAAAAATAATAAACTCCTAATTTGGTAAATAATAAGAAATAACTAAATATACGCTGGACAAAAGTAGATAGACAAATTTAAAAAATAACCAATACTCTTTTCTTTCGAAGTATTTTTTTTTAATTACAAACTAAACCATCTACAATATTAGTATTTTGTAAAATACCCATTATTATCTATTACAGCCTGACGTCTACGTGGCATTGATTCAATAAGATTGTCTATGAGTTTAAAACCAATATTTTTCCATTTCTGTTGCAACCGTTCGAATAATTCACCTTTATTTGAATAGTTTGTATCCCTAATATCACGATCTACAATTTCCCATAAATTTTCGATAGGATTAAGATCGGGTGACTATTTTTTCTTCTTCGAAAAATTGCTTCATAATTTTGGAGGAGCAATATCAATTTGACGATCACCCGCGCGATATGCATTAATAATGCGTTGTCTTAAATCAAGAGAGAATCTAATTCCGCGTGGCATGTTGCACCTTAAGTTAAAGAGAAGCAATACTATACTAATTTTATTTTATAAATATCTAGACAAAAAAATAATTCCAAAATTGTTGTTGTCTATCTACTTTTGACCAGCTATATTTATATTATTGCCTTATCTGATAGCAAGCAAAATATTTAACTGAAATTTATTGGTATCTTTTTATAGACCGCCTTACAAATAACAATAATTTAAAATCTAGGGGACCAGGATACATTAATTTCCGCACCCATGCGGGCCAATCACGGTGCTTTGTCTGTGATTGGCTCAGATAATTAAGGCGCGTATTTCAAATCTGATTATAAGAGGAATTATGGTATTTGAGAAAAATAAACATACGGAACGTTTTACTTACGTAAAGAAATTGTTTTTATTTTCAGCAAATGATGGAAAATAATTTTGTTACATGATCTTATTAATTTTGCTTTTACTAAAATAGAATTTATCTCATTTCAGGCACTTAGTGGATAGCTTTGAATTAATTCTCATGCTCTAAACTACGCTCAATTAAAATTTAGTATAAAAAAATTGATAATTTTATTAAATAAAAGGACACATTTTGTTATTATTTTATGTAGTAATCCATTATATTATTTAAAATTTTCATTTTAAAATGAAAAATTTTCGAGAAGTATTATTTTATTGTGATATACCTACCTATTACCCTTTCTTGTCTCATGTGATCCATACATCAAATGCAATTGCATACTATGAAAATGAGCCATAATAATGGAAAACATTTCTTGTATTCTTTTTCAACAATGAAAAAAGACCAATATTTTTCAGGATCTGAGCTTATTAAATATGAATAAAACAACCAGATTATATTTTAGTAAAGTAGGTTTATTCATAACACTGATGCAGAATATTCAAAATTTATTATATTAACTTCATCTATTAAGCATTGTACCTAATATATATATATAACATAGTTGCACAAAGGGTTCTATTTACAAAAGTTGACAACAAATACCAATAAATATGAAACAAACACTAATATATTATTTAATTGGGCAAAATTAAAATTAAAAAAATATATTTTATAAGTATCCTTCACCATAAGCCAACGAATTACATGAATACAAATAGCCAACACCACTTAGATATAATACCAGAATAGGTCACTCACAAAAGCAATGCCATTCAGTAATAAAATAGTTATAAACATTTTATTATAAATAAATTTATTTAGGTTTTTTGTTCTATTTTTCTTTTTTTACTCATCACCATTTCTTTTTGTTTTACTGTCTGCATAAAATTTCTAAAATCACCCATAAATTTTTCTAAATCATGTTCACCCAATCCACCACCATAATTACGAATTTCAGAGCAAAACTGTTCTAGACAAATCTACAATTTTATACCATACTATATTATAGAACTACCAAATAAAATTATTGTTAAACTAAATACCTCACGCTTTCTTTCAAAATCAATTGTCACATTCATTCTCACGTCAAGAAAATTATTTACTTCATCCTCATTAACTGTCTTGCTTGTTGAAGGTTCATTGACATACAGATTATTATCTTCTTGCATTTCATCCATGAAACCTGAAACATATTCGCTCCTCTGCTCAAATAAAGCTACAGCATGTATATGCTTACACATGACACTTTTAACAGTATATTCTGGACAATCACAATTATATTTATGTTTACATATTTTACACTTCTCACCATATATTGCCCTACAGTCCTCATCACAAACTTTATTATAATTTACACAATACAATTTATGATTATCACTAAACGACCTTACCTTAAAATGTCCTAATTCAGAATATGATACATTACCGTTATTACCCACCATTTCTTCTGCTTTTTTATGTGCACTCTGACATATTTTGTGCTGATAATTATTTGCATTTGGCCTTTCCACGTTTATAATCCTTTTCCACATTCTTTCATCAACAAGTTCATCCAGTAAATCCAACAGTTTTTCAATCCTTTTAAGAGAAAATATATTTTCTACATATTTTTTTTTGTAATGTGTTAAAATTTCCTTACCTAATATTCTGCTTTCCATTCATTTTGTTGTACTTCAGAACTTTATTTAAGCTTTCAATTGCCATATTTGTATTAATTCCGGCATTGATTCTATAACAATGTGCCCACATCATTATTCTCTCTTGACTTTGGAAATAGTACCTAAAATATTAAAGAATTAATTACATTTGTTTTATAATTTTTTAGTGTTGACTTTTTTAGTGAAGTACTTTTTCAGGTAATTCTGAAAATTAGTTTCCTCCTCTTCTTCTAATTGCCTAAAATAGTTCTCTTTCAGCTGTATAAATTTTTGTGGATCAGTCTCCTTTAAAATTTTCCTCATTTCATGTTTCATTATCTGTCTATTTTCCAACTTCTTGATTTTAGACCTTCCTTGTATGCTCCAATTTTTCACTATATGCCAGGTACAAAGTAATCTTCTTGGTTTATGTTCTACAAATAAGTGAAAGAATAACATAAAATAAGTAATGATCTATGATACTGTTTGATTATACAGTATACACATACCTGCATCCATAGCCATTATCCATGCATTGTAATATTTTGGATCGTCATCACTCATTATATATTCAGCTTGAACTGCTTCCCCTAATCTAGTTTTAAGTGCCCTAAAAAAACCTCTTGAATTAATTGATCTAATCTGTTACTTAGTAAGAATGCCACTGGAAAACCCATATTTTGTTCATCTCTCATTAACACAATTGTCAAGTCCCAGTTTCTCCTATTTGTTCCATGAGTTCCATCTATACAGATTATTTTTGGAAAATCTCTTATTTTTTTGTCCATAATAGCATTCATATATCCAAGTGCAAAATCATCTTCTAATCCTGGATAAGTTTCTCCTAAAATACATTTAAACAACATTAACTTGTTAATATAATATTAATATATAAAATTGCAATTCTAACCTATCTGTTTAAATAAAAATCCATGATTTTTTCCATCACTGTTCCATTCCTGAATTTTTAACACTGTGGCTATCATATCATCACTGTCCCTTTTCTTGTCAATATTAAATTTTCGTATTAGGTACTCTAAATCTCCTCTTGTTATACAATTTTTCCTTTGTAGTTTATTGCCGTCTATGCTTCTGGCCTCCTGAATAATTCTCTTATTTCAAACTCCTGCTGCTAATTTATCCACAATTATCTCCTGTTCTGATTTTGTTAGCCTTTTGCTTCTTAATTCGTCAGGGTGTCCTACGTGGGTTTCAAAAAATCTTACTCTAATCACTCCTGAAAAAATGTCATATAAATGAATAAATCTTTTATTTCAATAATTATTAAGAAAAAAAATACCTACCATCTACTAGAATTTTAACTATTATTCTTGACGGACAAATTCCTTGCATACGAATGCTTCCTTTAGACTTTAAATTCCGTTGCAAACATGTACTGACATATCCTAAAACATGATTAATTATTAAAAAATTACCGACTTACATAATTATAAAACTAACTAGGTACCTTTTGAATCACTTCTATTACAATTATAGTAAATAAATTCTTCCCCATTAGCACATTTCTTTCTTCGATGAACAGCATAATCTACCTCTCTGTTTTCTGCAGACCTCCAAATTTCAAACTCTGCCAAATTCCTAAAATTTAAAACAGATTCTTTAATCTGTATATTATGAATACTATGAAAGTGTCTTATTAAAGAATCATAGGATGTAAACTTCTCTTTGTCCAGGCAAAGGGGGCAAATAATGTGTTGGCTCTCTTTTTCACTCTGTTTTTTATTATGTATATCCCTCATATGCCGATACAATGTTGAAGTAGAAGAAAATGACTTTCCACAATCTTCACATATTAATTTATTATCCCTAAAAAAATATATACTGTTCAATAAAATTTCACAAAGGTACTTAATTTTAAAAGCACTTACCTGTTTTTATCCATGTTCACCGAATAAAGGTGTAGTAAATTAATGTAAATATACAGTGGTGTTTTGAATTTACAAGAAAACAATATAATGTAAGTAATAATAATTACTTTTGGTCGCACAAATTGTAAATAAACAACAAAACGTTTCAAAAACTCAAAGCTCAAAGCTGAAAATTGAAAGTGAGGTTAGCAAACCACATCAACAGTCCCGCCGATTATTTCGACGATGCCGACTGACAAAATCCGAAAGCGATCCGTGATTTCATTGGCCCGCATGGGTGCGGAAATTAATGTATCCTTAGGGGACCTGTGGGTAAATCTTTAAACAATTATATGAAAATAATACTTTGTCTATCTACTTTTGGCTACTACTGTAAATACTGTGCTGCTCCAAAAAGTTTTTGCGGTTCTTGTTAAAAAAAAGACTGGCAGCAGAGGATTGGCAGTAATATTGTATTTCGAAACGCGAATCAACCTCATGTATAGTTTCCGACGCTCTTGTTAGATCAGTATACATTTTTCTCAAATCAGCAGCATCTTCTTTTTCTTCTCAAATCTTTGCCACAAACATCCTATATAGCTTCTTGTAGAATTTACAACTTCTACGGCGTCGCGCATGTTCATACCACCCTGTATCATACCAACAGCTTCTCAATGTATTTCATGATCAGGATGTTGACTTTGTTGCGTGCACAATTAAAAGAAATTCTCTCTACACTGGCAGCAAAAATTGTACTGAATGCATTTTTTTAGCTTACCAAATACGCCTTGAATAATTTAAATTATTTATTTAATATCAGTAAGGATAACTTAATATGATGAATGTGATAAGCTCCCTTTAAAGAAATGTCCAACGAATAACAGAATTTATCTTGCTCTATAGTTCGAATGTGTTGACTACAATTTCTTAATCCAGTAATTTTGAACGTGATGTGGGCCTGGAGCTTTCCAGTTATGTGGTTTTTTATGACGTTAGTCACTTCGTCAACTGAATGCCATTTAATTATTGTTCTTTGCTCGTTCTACAGTCAGCCATTCAGTGTCGAGGTTGCATTCACTAGAAATTGTTAATTGAGTGCCCCAGAACTCCTCGATGTTCTATTTAGTGGGCTTTCGATAGAATTGCTTCTCTGAGCGTTCAAAAAGTAAATTATCTTATTTCCTTTTATTACTGGATTTATACTTTCTTAAGGGACCTGAAAAAATAGATTATTATTATTATTATTATTATAACAACATGAGGTTCAATGGTGTCAAGGCGGTGTTTTTAGATGGTATTCCTTGAGTATCTGATGGTATCTTGAATAAAAATGAGAAATTTAACAGAATTAAGAAGATTTAAGGAAATAGAGAATTTACCCTTAGTGGTCTGTTTTTTATTTGAATTGCTATGTTAACTAGGTTCTGACCAGCCAGTATAATTATTTAGATTGTCTGCCTCAAGATCTAGGTTGAGAGCTATGCATTTTTTAGTTACTCTTGCTATTTTTAGAATCACAATTTTTAAACATACTTGTTTTCCTATTAATATAATTACATCACTTTGTAGCTAAAATTGAATGTTTTATTATTTTGCTTGATACCAATAATTATCCTTGTTCTACTTTACCTATTTTCAAATCATGAAGTACATAGAATAAATTAATGCACTTTGATTAACACGTATTGTACTAGTTAACTCTGTTTTAGGAAAAGTAACAAAACTACTTAAATCGGCGATTTCCAATTAACGTCGGTGATATGGGTTGAACACATGATTCCTAGCATGTTATATTTTACTTCTTACAATTATTTTTTGAATTATACGTAAAATACTGAATGTTTTTTTTTTCAATAATAATAATTACCATTTATGAAATAATAGGAAATGAGTGTCGTTATATTAATAAATACTGGGATGAGCGAATTTATACGTAAAAATTACAAAAAATTTTGAGGTTGAAATTTGACTGTTTGGCATTCAGCCCTGCATGATTAAAAAATAAAATTTAGTATATTTTTATTTTTTTTTTAAATCAAGCATGCCTTGATACGAGCATTTTTTAAATTTTATGAGTAGGTAAAGTAGTATTTCTATGCAAGATATAAAAAAAGTTTATAAGAAAAAGTTTCAAGAATTTCATAACCATAGGCCTACTTTGATTTTTACGTTTAAATTATTTAATTATTTATTCTCCCTTTTTTAAAAGTTTTAAACAAAAATCAAATAAATATTAATAGTTAAAATAGTGAAAGTTATTGCCCTTGGACTAATTCTGTTTACGATCGGTACGAATTTTTTGCTCGTGGAATGCATGCCCCTTTTTTGCTGCATTTACGAGTTTTTGTCGAACTTTTTTAAATATAAACATTCTCAATTAAATGAGGCAGCTGAATGAGCACTATAAAACAATGTCACTGTCAAAGTTATGTACAAAAACGTACTTATATCATATTATATATTGTAAAGTTATCGGCGGTGCTGAACATAAGCAAATCTGAATTACAAAGAACTTTTAGCATTATCATACCAACAATATTAAAGCATTCAAACCAAGGTACTTACATACGTTAGAAGAGGGGGATGAAGCGCGCCGTTTATTATTCTCTAGTTGGTTAGGCGATAAAATTTTAGGGATTTTCATAAAAAAATTATATTCTCTGACGAATCTACTCAACAAATGGTGTAATTTCATCCCGAAATTGTCGATTTTGGTCCAATGAAATGCCAAAACTTGTAATCCATGGCAAGAGGCAATATTTTCAACGTTAGGTGCGCCATATCTTACCTTTTAGGTATTATTGGCCATACTACATTGAAGGATCTCTTAATCAAGAAAAGTATCTCCAAATTTTGGAATACGGCAGCCCCAGTACTCGATATTATAGCTATTCATCAGTTATTAGAATATTAAAAGAAAACAAAATGCATCCCTATAAAATTATACCCACCCATGAGCTCACGGAAGACGATTTTGACAGGAGAATGTATTTTTGTGAACAAATAATGCAATGTTAGACAGCAGTGTGATCCAATTAGAACATGTTATGTTTTCTGATGAGTGCACCTTTACTCTTCACGGTCATGCCAATCGTCAAAATTGCCGTTATTGGTCCAGGGAAAATCCTCGCTGGACGAGAGAAGAGAATACTCAATACCCTGAAAAGGTTAGCGTGTGGGCAGGAATTATTGACAATCAGATCATAGGTCCCTTTTTTATTGAGGGCAATTTGAATGGCGATAATTATTTAGAATTGCTTCAAAATAATGCAGTGCCAACGTTGGCCAACTTGTATCCTGATCCAGGAAACCCACAAGTTCCAGCGAATATGATATGGGTTCAACAAGATGGAGCACCACCCCACTACCAAATAAATGTCCGGCAGTACCTTAACCAAATATTTCCAGATCGGTGCATAGGGAGGCGAGGATCGATGGAATGGCCGTCACGGTCTCCCGATCTGACGCCATTAGACTTTTTCTTATGAAAACTATTGTATACAAAACTAAACCCACTGACTTAGCTGACTTACGAAGACAAATAACCCTGGCAATTAGATCGATCACACTTGAGATGTTGAGTAATGTTTGAAGAAATTTCTATTTACGGTTAGGGTGTTGCCAAGGCGTTCGTGGCGAGCATTTTGAACATCTCCTACATTGACATTATTGTTTAGATTTGTATTATGTTTTTGAATATGTTGTAACAACTTTCGGCAAATTGGTATTGGCCACCGTTATCTGATACTCTACTATACTGTATAAAAATTTATTAGCTAATTTATTCCATTTGCCTGACACACACTGTATATCGGAACAGCCACTGACTTCTTTAATTCATTCGGAATTATTCCTGTTAAAATAATACAATTAAAAACATGGGTCAAGGGTTTTGCAATATTATTCCGTATTTGCTTAAGTAAGGTACTCTTTAATTCATCTAATCCCGGTGCAGAACAGTTTTTTATAGCATTCATATTTTAAAAAGCTTCATCCTCAGTAATAGGCGTTAAAAACATAGTGGTACAATTTAAGCGGGAAAAATTTTTTTTATTACAATTGAATTTACTTGACATTGTTTTTCCTTCGTTTATAAAACAATTATTAAAAATATTTGCTTCATCTTTTTTATCAGATTGAATCGTGTTATTTTCACATCTAAGTGATATTTTGTTTTTATTCATATTTTGATTAGTATTCAGTTGCTCATTTATTATTTTCCACATTTTTTTTGGATTCTGTTTGGTTTCTTTAATTTTTTTTTTGAAAGTACGAGATTTTTGTTTGTTTTATTAGCATATTTAAAATATTACGGTAATTTTTATATTTATTTAACAAAGCAATATTATTTTTATTTTCATTTATATTTAAAATAAATACAGACAACTTTAATCGCAATGTTAATAATAATTATTTTGAAAATAAATGATTGATAATAAATTATGAACATTCAAAAAACTGTCATAAAATGGGGCAAGTTTGGTTAGACAATAAAGATACATCTTTTTACGTAAAAAATATTATTTTACTTCCAATATATTTTTCTAATCGAATATGCAGAAAGGTCTATAAGTTTTCCGAAGAATTTTTAACAGAACCAGAAAATAATACGATTTAGTTAATACCTTTATTAATGAATACAAATTATACTAGATTATTATACCGGATGGTCCAGTTTCGAAAGCGGTAACTTAAATGACAGAAAACCTCAAAATAATATCAGTTCATAATGTAAACTATATTCGAAAAATGCTTCGTTAGAAAGATACAGGTTGTCAAAGTTTTAATTAAAATATTTAAATTTCATTATATTTTTTAAACTACTTTAGAAATTTAAATAAAATGGGGCACGTTTGGTTAGATAATAAAGATTTTTTTTTTTTTTTTTTAGGTAAAAAATATTAAGCCGAATTTACACGTGTCAAGTAGCTAAAGCAAGTTACTAAATTTAGTTACTTGTATGGTGTAAACAACTTGATTTAGTACTTGCGCAAGTACCTAATTTAGTAAGATGTTTAGTCAAGCAAGTTGTCTCCCCCACCTTTGCTTTCTAGAAACTAAACCGCCGACTAAACAAGTGTAGACAGGTTTTTTAGTCGAGTTCATAAGTACAGACTGCGACGTTGATTTTTCTTTTATTTGTGGCGTGTTTTAAAAATGTCTCGTTGGAGTGAAGATACAACAATAAAATTTGTAGAAGGGTATCGAGAAAGGCGATGCTTATGGGATACAAGGGCTACCATTTACAAAAATAAACAAGCTCGGTACTCGGCGTATAAGGAAATTGAGGAGATCATGGGGATAGAAGGATTCGGAGTGCCTGAAATCAAGAACAAAATACAGGCGTTGAGGTCAATTTATCCTCAAGAAAAAAAGAAAATAAGGGACTCTATGAAGTCAGGAGCAGGATCGGAGGATATTGATGTCCCCAGTGTAAAATGGTTTAAGGAAATGGACACATTTTTACGTAACGTAGAGGATAATAAGAGGCCTACGCAGGATAATAATTTCAATGTAAGTGTATTGTAGTAGTGTTCATATTATAAGTAATTAATCCGATATACGTGTTTTCCCGTCCGGTAACCCGTAAGTATCAATTTGTTTATATAAAACCCTGTAGAAAAATAATAGAAAATCATTTCTGAAAACTCTCTTATCATAAGGAAAACACGTATACCGAACAATAATTTTCATATTATATTATTTATATTAAAGTACAGTCAAAATATCATCCGTTGCTGCCATGGCACCGCACCTTCGCCCTTAAAGTACTGGCAGAGTCGATCTCGTATTCTAGTATTCTTATTGACGGCAAGGGAGTATTAGTTTCATTTCTCCACGAACCTAGTCTAACCTGACCGCTTTCTATATCTTCTTCATTTAACGAATCCACTCGGTGTGTAAGTGTTATGAGAAGTGATTTGCAAATAATTGTGTATTGCGAAACAGGCTTTAATAATTTTGTCCACAGTTTCTGCTAAGCATGCCATAGGCTTTTCAAAAATGCGAAATCTGCTAAACAGAAGCGAAAGCATTTTCTACTATTCGTCTTGCCCGCAAAAGGCGGTAATTGAATATTTTCTGATTTTCCGAAAGCGCTACTTTTGAATACGGTTTCATCAAATACGTTTTCAGTGCAAATGCATCGTCACTTACAATGAAACCACCATGTGGTAATAACCCATTCTCTAGGGCATCAAATAGAGACGATTGTTGGAAAACTCCCATCGGATTGTCTTCCAGGACATCCAACATTTATATAGGAAAAACAATAGTTGTCATCTACCAGAGCTAACAAAATAATGCTGTTAGTACCCTTATAATTAAAGAATTCACTGCCACAATTTGCCGGTGCATGAATCGTCACATGTTTCCCATCAATCGCACCGTAACATTTGGGGAAATTCCAGTTCAAACGAAATCCCTTCTCAATAACGTTCCATTCTTCTTGGGACTCCGGCACCTAAAATAATATGAAATTTACTGCTGGTTGTATTATCAGTATTACCTACAAGTATTTGAGTTTGGCTAATACGGTACCAATATTTTTTTCTATTTCAGATACAACGCGAAGAAGAAGTTAATGAAGAAAAACGAGAAAATGAAGAAGAAATAATGGCTGCAAGAAACGAAACGTCTCAGGAAGTACCGCAGAAAAAAGTAGAACTACGTCAAAATTAAGGCACGTTACTGCAGTAGTTAACGACCTAAAAAAAATAAGCGAAACTATGACACATGAACCTGCCAATGAGCATGAATACATAGCTTTTGGTCGCAGTGTAGCTGCACAATTAATGACGTTAACTCCTCTTTCCGCCATACAAGCACAGGAACGCATTCAGTCTGTTCTGACAAGTTTTAATCTACAAGACCTCCAGGCCCAGAGTAACCAGTACGACACATGCAGATACCAGTAGTGCTCACGCCTCATCTTCCATCTATACACCACCGCAGTCCCCTACATATTCCGACATGCATTCTTCGCATAGTGATGGATCCACAAATATAACTCGTGCAGAATCAGTTGCCGATGATATTGTACGATCACAGATAATAGCAAAAGCTTTTTCCAACATTTAACATGTTTTGTTCATCAACAACTTTTTCGTAATAAAAACATTTAAAAATAATACCTTTATATATTCTTTCAGACTTTCATAAATAGCATCACACACCTCGGGTATAAATTTGGAGATTGCAGGTGACACACGAAATAACCCCTGCAAAGCTGTATAACTATTTCCTGTGGCTAAATAAGACAATGTGACTTCCAATTTTTCTCTAGTTGGAATAGCTGATCTCATTACAGTGTTCTTTTTCGTAATTTGAGGAGCAATTTGAGCCAACAATATATCAAAATTTTCTTTAGACATCCTCAGCCAATATATTATTCTGGTTTTCTCCTCAAATTGGGTTGTAAAAATCACTTAAGATTTGAAGATAAATTTATTTCAACCGTCTAATAAATCGCAACATAGAACAATACCATATTACCAATAACTTATTTATAACAAACAACAGATTACAAGAACACAACAAACAATTAACAAATTTAAAGAAGGTGTTCGAAATGTGAACCATTTTCTGCAATACATAATTCACATCGACGAATAACCGAACGTGAAATGTTATTTATATTAATTTATTTTAATAATTTGAATAGTGTGCCATGAAATAAAAACAGTGTCATAAAATGTAAATGTCATATTAGTATTATCGTGTCAAATTGCAATTGTGTTCTCAAAAAGTGTTATTTGTTTATTTCTTCTTATCATTTTTGTGTCAAAATGCCATTTATGTTTTCAAATCAAGAGTTAGCGGATATCCACTTTATTTATGGGGTTGCAATGTTGCAAATAGAAACTCTGCAGAAGCAGCCCGGGAATATATGCGCAGATATCCGATTAGAAGGCATCCACATCCTTCTGTATTTGTAAGCGTCCATCGACAAATTATTGAGAATGGTTTAGGCAATGTACGAGGAAATGAAAATAATGGAAATTTTCGAATAGAGAGAAACAGGCAACAAATTTTGCGTAAGTTCAACAGAGATCCTACAACAAGTATTAGAAGAGTTTCCGCTGGTTTAGGAATTTCAGCTTCCCGTGGTTACCGAGTGTTAAGACGGGATCATAGACGTCCTTATCATTTGCAGCCTGTTTAGGGATTACAACCAGGAGATGAAGAACAAAGAACTTGTCGAGAGAAAGATTTTGTCGTTGGATTCTTAATGCAGTTAATAATACTCCAGGTTTTTTAAATAACGTGTTGTGGAGCGATGAGTCGTGCTTCACTCGGCGTGGAGTGGTCAATTTCCATAATCAGCACATTTGGGCGCATGAAAATCCACATGGAATTCGACCAAGAAACTTCCAGCATGAATTTAGTGTTAATGTCTGGATTGGTATTTATGACAATCGACTTTTTGGACCATATTTTTTGCCACCACGGATAAATGCTGCAGCCTTCTTGGAATTTTTAGAACGGGAGCAGGCGAATATGTGGGAAGATATTCCTTTAAATTTAAGAAGACGGAGTTGGTTCCAGCTTGACGGTTGTCCTGCGCATTATGAGAGAATTGTGCGAAACTGGTTGGATACCCATTATCCAGAAAGGTGGGTGGGTCGTGGAGGGCCAGTAGCGTGGCCTCCACGATCCCCAGACTTAAACCCCTTAGACTTTTCAGTATGGGGATTTTTAAAAGAAAGAGTGTATGCGACACCTGTTCCAACAAGGGATGACCTTATAAATAGAATTAGGATTGCTTGTAATGAAATAGTACCATTTTTAAATAACATTTCACGTTCGGTTATTCGTCGATGTGAATTATGTATTGCAGAAAATGGTTCACATTTCGAACACCTTCTTTAAATTTGTTAATTGTTTGTTGTGTTCTTGTAATCTGTTGTTTGTTATAAATAAGTTATAAGTATTTGTGGTATTGTTCTATGTTGCGATTTATTACACGGTTGAAATAAATTTATCTTCAAATCTTAAGTGATTTTTACAACCCAACTTGAGGAGAAAACGGAGTCAGATACGAAAAAATATCAAGAGGGCATTTTTGTTTACAATTAAATGCACTATTTAGAAATGATCGTTTAATCGACTTAACCCAGTGGCGTGCTACTTTTTTAGTCATATTAACATTATTAATTAGTCATATCTCCGCCACTGGCCAACGTAGAATCATGACATTATTTACGATTATGACCCTTCATCCTAGAATTGTTTATACCAATTTTGATTTCAATATCTTTGATAGTTCGGATATTAAAAAATAAAAACTTTTTTTTTGGGAAACTTTGACGCCCTGTATCTCAGAAACAAAAAGTTTGACGATCAATATTTATATGAGAAACCTACTTTAAAATTAATTTTTCTAAATACTGTTAAAGTCCTGCTACAAAAAAGTGAAACACCCTGTATAATAATTTTTTATTATAAGAACTAATATAAAACTAATATAAAAAGGTATATTCAGGGTGTTTTTTATATATTGCGACAAAATTCAGGAACGTGTTCTTTGGACAAAAATTCGCAAAAAAGTTCCTACAAACATAGGTTCTAAACCTTTTAGATTTTGAGCTACAGGGTGGTAAAGTTTTAACAAAAAAATGATTTTTTTTTCGATAACTGAAATACTCCTGTAGATATTTGTCCAAAGATTGGTATACACGGTCTGTGTATCCAGAGCCATTTACCAACATACTTTTAACATTTTTATGTTCTCTAGTGGCGTGTTTGCGGGTTTTCCGCTAAATACTTTTATAAAGAAAAATGGTACGCCACTGGTTTTTCTTGTACTAAAAATTATTTTTAAATTCCCCGTTTTATTTGCAACATTTTTGATCACTTGGGCTTTGTCCGTTAGATACACGGTTTTCGCATAAAAAATTAAAAAACATTTTTCTACTTTGACTGATCACTAAAATTTATTTTTTCTATGATCGTTATAAAAAATAAGTTTTTTTTTAAATTTTATTGTAGTTTATAATATGTCACTTTATTTAACATGTTAAAAAAAGTGACATATGAGTAACGTGTTAATATTTCACGCTTCCAAAATCGCGAAGTAGCCTGTGAACATAATTTTTTTTAGCGTAACTACGCCGCTGCAACAATAATCACATTCTTGTTTAAGAGTTTAATCTTTTTACCACATTCTTCCTCTTCCCACGATAAAGTTGATATTTGTAAGATTTTGTGATATTTTAAATTTTAAATCATAGTCACTGTCCGCCAGGTGACAATTAATCTTGTCAAAAAATGTTGTTAAAAAAATGGCTAACAATTACACAAATAATGAAATGTGCGATATGCACTTCATTTATGGACTGGCTAATGAAAACGTACGAGAAGCCTTGCGTATTTATGCTGAACGTTACCCGAATCGTGTTATTCCTCATCACTCCATGTTTACGCGTTTACACCAACGTCTAAGTGAAACCGGCAACTTTAAAAAAGCGGACATCCCCGAACAGTTACTCCTCAAATTGAAGAATAGGTGCTGAATGAATTCGAGGAAGATCCCACCACAAGCACTAGGAAAATTGCTCAGACGGTACACATTAGTAACTTTACAGTTTGGAATATTCTTAAAAGAAACCTTTTATACCCGTATCATATTCAGCGGGTGCAGGCACTTTTGCCAGGCGATTTTCCGAAAAGAACGGCTTTGTGTCGTTGGATGCAAGAACGCATAAGGCAACATGTACCGTTTATAAGAAAAATACTTTTCACCGATGAGGCTAATTTCTCCAGGGACGCAATTATGAACTTCCACAATAACCACATATGGCATTAGGAGAACCCACATGCTGTGGCAGAAAACCGTCATCAGCACCAGTTTTCACTTAATGTATGTGTCGACATTATTGAAACTTTCTCATTGGTCCATTTTTTTTACCAGCAAGGTTGACTGGTCAAGTGTATCAGGAATTTCTTGAAAATGAATTACCAGCGATGCTAGAAGATGTCCCCATTCAGCTGAGACAGCAAATGTTTTTTTTACATGACGGTGCTCCAGCCCATTTTAGTTTAGTGGCTCGGCAGTATTTGGATATTACAAATCGTTGGATAGGTCGGGGAAGTATTCACCCTTGGCCCCCACGGTCTCCCGACTTAAATCCGCTGGATTTCTTTTTGTGGGGCCACCTTAAATCACTGGTTTATAGAAATATAATTGATAATGTGGTGGAATTGCGTAATAGCATTATAATGTCTTGTGACATAATTCGGCAGACACCAGGAATTTTTGAACGTGTCCGCCAATCAATGCGACGTCGATTAGATGCTTGTATTGATGTTGGAGGAGCACACTTTGAACAACTTTTGTAAAAATAATAATATTACTTAAATAAATAATAAAAAATTAAATATTTTTTTATCACTTAAAAACTTGTATTTTAAATTAAAGATTGTAAAAGCAAAAGTTTTAAATCCTCAATTACAATTTTATTAAACTGGGCTGGCTTTTGTACTAAATTAATTAATAAAAATGTTATTATTTATTATTAAAATTGCAATAAACTAAAAAAACAAATAATTACTAGAATAAAGAAAGTCTAATCAAATCTGAGCAACATGTCCATGGTTTTTAATTTTTTTTGCGAAAACCGTGTATCTAACGGATAAAGTCTAAGGGATCCAAAATGTTGCAAATAAAAAGGGGAATTTAAAAATATTTTTTAATACAAGAAAAACCAGCGGCGTACCATTTCTCTTTATAAAAGTATTCAGCGGAAAACCCGCACACACGCCACTGGAGAACATAAAAATGGTAAAAGTATGTTGGTAAATGGCTCTGGATACACAGACCCTGCATACCAATCTTTGGACAAATATCTACAGGGGTATTTAAGTTATCGAAAAAAAATAATTTTTTTGTTAAAACTTTACCATCCTGTAGCTCAAAATCTAAAAGGTTTATCAATCAATCAATCAATCAATCAATATATGCTTTATTGTCATAAAAGTAAATTTGTTGACAAAGCTGTAAAAAAAGAAAAACATGTACACAAACATGTATAAAGGTTATTTAGCATGCTATGGTCCATTATCTTAAAGGCATTCTGCTTCCATGAATATGGTTTACCTATACCGGTAAAACCAACAACATCCCCATTCTTCAGAAATACTCCTCCAAGACTCTGAACCAAAACATACAAAGCTAATGTAATGTCAAGAGTATCAATATGTATAACACAAACAGATATTATTCACTCCCGACATATACAATTTTATTAAATGTAAAACTGTAAAAAAAAATGAATCACAGAAATAAATTAGGCGAAATGATATGGTGTAAAAAATATAAAGAATATATCTAAAGTCCTGCAAGAAAAAGGTAAAAATGACTAAAATCTATCCGACAAAAATTCAGTTATTTCATAATAGCCCTTTGCAACTAAGAGTTTTTTAACACGTTTTCTAAAAAGTTTCCAGCTACCTATACCTTTCAAATCTGCAGGAAGATGATTAAAGAGTTTTTTACCATCAAATATAAAAGTTCTTTTGATCAGTGAACTTGTAGGCATAGGCAAGAGCACATCATTAGCTCATCGACTGCTATATTCATGCCTATTAGTTGTGTTCACATTTCTAAATTTCTTATGAATGGGGCAAACAGATTCCAATATAAATAAGGCAGGAAGGGTTAGGATTTTATGAGTGATAAATAGCTGTTTGCAAGACTCTCTCATACTCACATTACACAGACGCCGGATCGCTCTCTTTTGCAAAACAAAAACACTATTAACTAAGTAATGTGTGCATGCACCCCAGAAACACAAACCATACCTTAAATTGGAAAAATAAACATTTCTCGCTATGTCAAAATCAACTTCTCCTGTGACCACTTTAAGAGCATAACAATTTGCTGATATTTTATTTTTATTTGCTCAAATTTTAGTTTAATATCAATAAATAAATCTAAAAATCTATTTTCGTCTGAGTTGTCTAGAATGTGATTCTCCAAAAACACATTATTTAAATTGCATTTAAAATTCATAACACTAGTTTTTGAAATATTTAAACACAGTTTGTTGGAATCACACCATTTCTTGATTTCAACAATATCTCTGTTAACTGTGGTATTTAGATTCATCGCACTCGTGTCATGCCATAAAATTGTTGAATCATCCGCAAACTGAATGAATTTACCTGAGATCCTAAGATTGGCCATGTTTTAATATAAATGAGGAATAGAAGTGGCCCAAGAACTGAACCCTGAGGAACACCATGAGTCACAAGCTGCTCCCTTGAAAGGACAACATCCACAGAAACACTCTGCACTCTAGTATGCAAATAAGACCCAAACCACTGAAGAGCCAGACCTCTGAATCCATACCGCTCAAGCTTCCACAGCAATATTTCGTGATTAGTTTAGGACCTATGTTTATAGGAACTTTTTTGCGAATGTTTGTCCAAAACACGTTCCTGAATTTTGTCGCAATATATAAAAAACACCCTGTATGTAGTTGTTGCTTTTAGGTTCTTAGATCAAAAAACCCCTCTTAAAAACCGTCATTCCTTTTATCGTCATTGCTCAATAGTTTTATAAAGAGTATGAGGTTAAGTTAATATGGATTTAAGTTGAGGTATTGGGGAAACCGACAACCAAGTGATTGACTAAACTCATAACTGTCCTAATCCAGTTTTTCCCAATTTTCCAAACTGTACACAACTATTTATTATTTCTCAAATCAATAACTTAAAAAAATAAAACGACCTTGATAGACATCTTTACTACTTCATTAAGCAAGACATTCTTAAATAACATCCGAAACAATTCTGTATATTATAACGCGCGTTATACTAGGTCCACATTCTTCTTTTATTACGTCAGATAAACGACTTTAGTGACGGCATACGCGGTGTGTCCCAAAAGTGATTCGGGCACACGATGAATTCTGATTTATTATAAAGTTTGCAAAAATACGCATTATTTTATCTGTTTGATAACCTTATCATTTAGTGTTATTAATTTTGATCCTTTATACTGCATATTTATTTGTTATGTGGTATTTATTAAAAAATATCATTAAGCATTATGTTTTATTTATAGTAGGAGCATATGATTTCCCTTTTAATATGTTCTTTGAATTTACTGATCTTATCAAGTTTTGATCATTCATTATTCTGCATGTATGTTGTTGTATAAGTACTAGAGTATATTATTATTGCTTAAAAATTAATATTTTACTTTGGAACTGGTTTTTATTACAAATAGATTAAAATATACTGTATGTTTGTAAACCGCTTATCGATTATCGTAAATTCTAAAATGGTTCATTTGGCCTCAGCTGGTGTGCTTTTTCAAGAACTTCGCCAGAATGCTAAAGCGATGCTTTAGGATTGAATTGGATATTGGTCGAGAACGTAATTAATACTCGATAATAAAAAGTATGTTTACGTTTAACAAACTTCATCGTCAAATGGGTAAAGGCTACTTATGGCTAAAATTAAAAGTCAAATGAAATTTGAATACAACTTATATAAGACCTCAATAAAAAAAAATTAGTTGCTGGTGCAAGCTCATTCTGGACCTTCTTTAAATTCAAATTTAAAAGTGCATAATTACCAGTAACAATGACATTAAATGGTATAAATTTTGATGACCCACCTGAATGTGTCTCTTCACCTTTGATAGTGTAAAGTTAAAAAATGACCTTTTATTGTGGATTCTTGTCTTTTATGTCTCTTAATGTTAAAAAATATTTTAATATATCATAATTGGACATCATTTATTGGGCTTTGTAACGGGGAACAATAATAATTTTAAGATTAGCACCATCGTTAAGCTCTATAATGCCCTTGTGAGGCCACATCTAGAATATGTCTCTTGTCACTTGTGGCATCATCACATTCAGACATTTGAGAAATATGGTAAATCTCGTGCAATATACATAATTATGTACCGGGTGGCCAAATAAGCGAAGTAAGCGGCTGTATCTCAGGACCTGTACATCTGGCAACAATGGATTTTTTTTATTATTATAAAAGTGGCCATGAGAAAATTATGGAAATTATTTTTAAGTTCCGTATTTCACCGCAAAAGGGCGCAACTAAAAATTAAATAAGAGAAACCTCTTTTTCTTCGAAAACTTAATATTTCATCACTACTCTATAGTTTCTAATAAAAGCGCCAGAGGGCGCAATTTGTAATAATTCCAGTTTTTTTCATTTTGCTCTAAAAATTCAAATTGAATGGTATATTTTTGACATCCTATTTAAAAAGTAAATAAAATTTGCAAAAGTACTGTTAAAACCGCACGATGATATCTTTGCTCGTTTTAAAGTTATAGCAAATTAAAGTTTTTTACGCACCGAGCCTAAACTTAGGTACCGCCATCTAGTGTCCCGCCTAAAAATCTCTAATTAGTATTACCACAACTAGGATACCATGATGTTGTCATAATTAATAAATTATTAAAGTAATAATTGATTGATAAATTATAAATTAATAATACCTATGTATCACAGAATAACTGGAAGTTTAGGTTACTTTTTTAAGGCGAATAATTTTATTAATGAATTTCTTTTTATATATAAATTATGGTCCTGAAAAAAGCCGATTTTAAACCCAAACATATTTGGTATTTAGTGCCTCGATAGGTGTTCAAACTGCTTTCCATCACATTCCAAACAAGCTTCCAATCTTCTTTGGGTGGATAAAACTGCTGTTTCAATTTCAGCAGCTGATATTTAATTTATTGCACCACGGATTCTGTTTTCCATATCCTGTCTTGTTGTAGGTGGAGTTTGGTACACAATATCTTTTAAACGACCCCATAAGTAAAAGTCTAGGCATGTTAATATCGGGTGACCTGGCCGGCCAAGGATATATACTCCCCCTTCCGATCCAGCGCCCTTCAAAGTAATTATTTATATGATGCCGCACCAAACGGGAAAAATGTGCTGGGCACCCGTCCAATTGGAAATACATGGTCCGTCTTACTTCCAATGTCAAATCTTGAATTTGTTAAAAAATGCAAAAAATCATTATCGGTTAATGTGCCATCAAAAAAATAAGGACCAATAATTTTCATTCCGATAATGCCACACCACACATTTACACTCCAGCGGCCTTGATGCTGGACTCCATCCAACGAGGATTTTCAACCGACCAATAATGCATATTATGCCTGTTGACTTTCCTATCGCTACAAAAAGTGGCTTCATCGGTTCACATAATCTGTGACAAAAAATCCCTATTTTCGCGAATCATTGCTAGTATCCATTGGCAAAAATTCGGCCCTCAAAATCATGTTCGTTTAGAGCTTAGTGTAGGATTATATGGAAAGGGTGTAGCCTTAAAATAAAAAGAAATGCCTATATTCGAGAAGAAAATTATAATAAAAAGATGTATTACCTGTGGTCTTTAAGTATATTTTGAACAGTAGTTCGAGCTATTCTCAAATCTAAAGATAACGCACAAGTTCCAATATGCCTATTAAACTCTACGTAGGCCAACACATTAATAATGTTTTCTTCAGTTCTTCCAGTAGAGCGACGCCTTCTAAATTTGGGCCGACTAAAACTCCCAGTATCGCGTAGTCGCTGTACCAACCGTGGAAAAATTCTTCTGCCATAATGGCGGCGATCTGGATACCGAAGGACATACTGTCTTTCAGCTATTGCTGCATTTTGAAAGCACTCATGGAAAACCGCAATCAAATCCATAGCTTCATTATTTGTCAAAGGCAGTTTACACAACTCGAACAAAGAAAATTGAAAACAGATTTAAACTGGCCGTCTAATAAATATTTGACGTTTCCATAAAATCTTTTTAAAAGTTTCTTTTGTTTTTGCCGCCTACTATATGTTAACTAGACATTCTAAGGCCGAGCGCTAGATGGCGGTACATAAGTTTGGCCTCGGTGCGTAAAAGACTTATACGTGCTTAATTCGCTATAACTTTAAAACAAGCAAAGATATCATCGTGCGGTTTTTACAGTATTTTTGCAAATTTTATCTACTTTTTAAATATGATGTCAAAAATATACCATTCAATTCGAATTTTTGGAGCAAAATGAAAAAACTGGAATTATTACAAATTGCGCCCTCTGGCGGTTTTATTAGGAACTAAAGGGTAGTGATGAGATAATTCATAAACCAAAATTATAGCAAATTATCTAGGATTACTAAAAATAATATCAAAAGTATTAGTTAATATTTAAGTTTTCGGAGAAAAAGACGTTTCTTTTATTTAATTTTTAGTTGCGCCCTCTTGCGGTGAAATACGGAACTTAAAAATAATTTCCAGAATTTTCTCATGGCCACTTTTATAATAATAAAAAAAAAATCCATCGTTGCCAGATGTACAGGTCCTGAGATACAGCCGCTTACTCGCTTATTTGGTTACCCGGTACATATATGTATAGTGTATCTCGTGTTCCGGATATTTTAAAGTCTGTTATGAAAACTTCTTAAGGTGCATCCAGACGCGCCAAGCCGCGCTGAGCATTTGCGAACGTTGCAGCAACGTTGGTGAACATAATTTGGTCTTTGCGCAAGAAACGTCCAAGCCGGCTGCTCCGCTCTGCAACAAACAGTAATTGTTCGTCAGTGTTCCAACCCCTGCGATTAGTTGTTTGGTTTTGCCGTTGATATTGAGAAGAAAATGGTGAATTTTGACCAGGCTCTTGGCGACAAGACGAAGATTTAAAAAAATCGATTCTTCCTCTACTTCGTTATTTTCGACGTGATAATATCGACATGCACCTTTAGGCTATTAGCTATTTCTTGCTAAGAGTCATAGTTTTTGTTTTAGGTGGTAATTGTTATTGGTTTGATCCGCCAGTTCCGGCTTAGATTCATAAATATTTATTAACCACACGATTATCAAAAACAGTCAATGTGGATATAGAACGCAATCAATACACGCACGTGTACAAACAAAAAAAAATATGTTAACGTATCGTTATGTTAAAACGTATGTTAACAGTTCACTTCAAAAACTTCGTTCAAACTAATCGCGCCAAGACCCGCACGAGCCTCGTTTTTTTTTAATGTACCGACAACTGGCGGAACAACAACGAACATGCGCAAAGAAGATCGTTAGTCCGCGTTTGTGCGCATTTTCCTGTCCACACTGAATGCAATGCAACGTTTTGCGCGGTTCGGCGCGCCCGGCCTAGACGCACCTTTAAACAACGTATATGGTTTAAACAACTGTATTTTTATGGTTTGCCACCTCTCGTTGTTTGTCACCAACGAGAGTTTGCCAACTCTCGTTGTTTGGCTTGGAAGCTTCCTCAAGAATCGATCCATCCAATTTTGTCGTTGATGGACACACCTCGCAAAAGTCTCAAATTAACGCTGGTGTCCCTCGGGGATGCATCTTATCTCCTATCCTCTTCCAAAAAAATTGAAAAATTAAAAATAACACCCGGGGCAGCCAATCCCATGTCACTCTCATCACCTACGCCATAGAATCCTTGTGACACATTTTCGAAAGCGTGTTGTGCCCATACCTATTGCCGCGATTTTTTAATCTTTTTATTATTTTCTTGAAGAAAAATTATTCATTCTCCAATTTTTTTGCTTAAAATAGTCAAAAGAAGGTTAACTTACTATTTCATGTTTAAAAATGTTAAAAATCGGAGATACCTAAACCGACTGAAGGTAAATTGGGATCCAAATAGGGTCCTCAAACGAGATTATTTTATTAAATTATCAGCCAAAACAATGTAAAATTTTTCAAATTTATAAATTATTCCATACGTCTTTAAAAGGCATCAAGTTTCTAGACATTTTAATCAGTTTTGTTGTTTATCTTGAGAACAATTGAAAGGTCAAGTGAAAGTTTGTAAATTGAGATGTCAGAAATGCATTCATTAGTTGCATTACAATAAATAAATTAAAAGTATAGAGGAAAGTAGGGAAATATGGGTCCCTTGATGTTTTGGAAAGAAAACATTCTGCCTTCTACTGTACACTCCAGTAACTGTCTACTGTAATAAATTGATATAACTGATAGTTAAACAAGTTTAATAGCCGTCAAAAGGTTTTCTTGCCTTAGAGCCCGACTTTTTTTTTGAGAAAACATTTGCCAAAACTTTTTGGTTGTCATTACGAAGTGAGTACATTGTCTTATTTCGTAAAACAATTAAATATCATGTACGGTTTTGATATCAGGTTATATTGTTCACAAATAATTCGTTGCAAAATGAAAAAAGTGCTTTTCTCGTAAAGTGGGACCATATTATGTCCATCTTTCCTTTTCTTAACACGTTCATCGGTTAACGAAATTATTGTTTATGTTTAGATAGTACATATATAAGACTTTGTGAGAATATCTACATGATTTTGACAAAATACAAATAAAAAATGGTATGCAAAAATATAAACTAATAAGCAGCTTCTGATTGCAAAATGTCCTGGAAGTTTTATAATTTGCCATGCAAACGATTTTCCGAATTTTCGTATATTTTTCAACGGCAGATGTTTTTACAACATGAAACAAATGTTTACATAATGTGACAAACGTTTCAGTAAATTTCAAGGTTAACAGAGGAATTTAGAAATATTTCAGAATCTAACAAGTGCTACTATCATGAGCAATCTTTCATATTCACAAAAAAAATCTATTTTACTTGAAAGGAAGGATTTTAGGATTTCATATCAGAAGACATGATATTTGATGTCGATGACTAAGCATGCATATAAAATTCGTTTATTGTCCAGATATAATACGCCACGAAAACGCAATTTAACATCAAAGCGACTAAGTTGGTCTGGGCAAGATATAGAGGATGCGATAAAAAAAAATGCTGGACGGACAAAGGGTGTGCAAAAAGCGTCCGCAATATACAGTGTTCGGAAAAACACATTGCTACATTTGAAAAAAGCCCGAACGGGAATAGCTCCAACAATTGCAGCATAAAAAACATGGGTATCTCGCAGATGTGTTTTGACCGGAGTTGGAAATTGTATAGTACATTTTAACTTTCCAAGAACGTTTCTCCGGTGTGATTTTGACGGAACTAAGACAATTGGCTTAACCAAGAAAATCGCTGGCCAGAACTGGCTTTACGGTTTCTTCGACAGATACCCCTGACCCTGACCCCTCTGATGGTATTCTGCCTTCCAGTTCATATCACCAATGTTTTTCGTAAGAAAAATGCCTGCTCTTAAATTGAATCGTTTGCAGCTTACCTTGAGTATGGTTGGATTCAAAAAGACAGTTTTGTCTATTGGTTTAAAAAATTAATTGAGTTTTCGAACCCCACAGACGAAAATCCAGTTCTTTTATTACTCTACGGGCACGCTTCGCACACAAAAAAATTTGACCAGTTAATATGAACAAGACGTAAGGGATTGGCTAAAAAGACATCGAGGATGGACCGTAAAGGTCAATCAGATTCCAAAATTCTTTAATGCAGCATTTATGAAAGCAGCCGCCATGCAAACAGCTATCAAAAACTTCCAGAAACCAGGCACTTAACCTTTTAATAAGAATGTCTTCACAAACGTTGCTGATGTGCCTTCTAAAACGACGGAAAGTTCTCTGAGTAGCACAATAACACAGAAAACAACTTAACACTAGCAATGGACAACCAGTGATATCCAAGTATAAGTGAAGATTCTCTAAGATTTCTAGAAATCGAATCTGTGAAGGAATATATCTCTTAGGAATATATCCCCCAAAACATGCCTCTACTACAAGAGGAAACAGAATTCTACAAAGGAAAAATTCATGTCGCGGGAAAACTACCACTCTCGCTTCGCCCATTTACATTTAAGAACTGCGAGAACAGACAGAAAAAGATGATAATAGAAGAAGCAGAAAAGAAAGAAACAGCGAAGAAACTTTTTCAAAATTATAATAAAGGACAAAACATTTTTTACCGACGCTTGTATATTCTACATACTGTTACTGAGGCATGACTTTGTCATGTTTGTTTGATAAATCCGTGTTGGGAAGTTTTCAAATGAACACCCTGCATGTATAACTTAATTTACAAAATAATTAAATCAGGTTAGCCGCCATATTAAAGCGACTTATTTTTTCACCATGATTATATACACAATGTAAGAAATCCAAACTTGATTAGAATTCCATTTCATCCATCAGGTTTTAAAAAATCATTCCAGTATGTAGGCATTCATATGTGGAACAAGTTACCGGATTACATTAAAAATATTAAAAAAATTTATTTCATATGTTAAAGAAATTCTTCTTAATTCTCAACTAACATAGGCACTTTAACAAATTCACCAAATTTTTATTAAAAATGTAATTTAAATATTTTTATTTAATCGCAACCATATTATTTTTGAGTTCTTACTTTTTAAATCAACACTGGTCTTGTTGATCTTGTAGGCATAAAAATAAAATGTTAAATAGTTCATTTAGGAATACCTATTCATTTTTGCGTGGTGTTGCCCTGGTTTTCCAGCCTCGGCTGCCCTACCTCCTCTGCCTATTGCACAAATGGTACCTATATTAATGTAATTGATATAGTCAATTATTACACTATATTTTTTTAGCTTTTATATGTTTTTGTGGTTTAATACCTTATTTTCTAAATAATTATAATTGGGAAAGTATTCTTGCTTTAGTTGTAATTAGGTTAGTGTGTTTTAACGGTCTGAGCAGCATATGCGCGCTATAGCTCGTGTATGTGTTATCGGTTGTTTTTATAATCGCAGCTCAGTCCGCATTACTCTTAGCATTGTGTAAATTCTTGTAATAAAAATAAATAATTTTTTTATGTACAATGAGCCTCAAGGTTCAGTGCTTGACCCTATTTTGTTTCTCATATTTATCAATGATATCGCTAGTGTGAATATTAAAGGAAGAACCTGCCTATTCGCGGATGATACTAGTTTTACCTGGAGTAATCCGGATATTGCCGAACTTGAAATCATATCAAGTGACTTAACTTCTATCAAAGCATGGTGCGACTCTAATCTTCTCTGCCTTAACATCTCCAAAACTAAATTTTTGATCTATAAAAATAATTTGCAATCTTTTGTATTGGATAACGCAACCATTGACGAAGCCGAATCAGTGAAATTTTTGGGGCTTACTGTTGACAAGTCGTTAAAATGGGACATGCACATTAACCCTTTAACGAGAAAATTAAGCTCCGCTTGTTTTGCGCTAAGATCAATTTCCAAGGAGCTTAGCCTCTCAACCTCTATAACAGTGTATTTTTCCCTCTTTGAATCACACCTTCGTTACGCCCTTCTTTTTTGGGATGTGTGTGTAGTGTCACTCAATTTGACAAAATTTTCAGACTTCAAAAGAGAGCTTTGCGTTATACACTTAGACTTAATTATAGAGCTCATTGCCAGGATTTCTTTAAAAAATTTAATACCCTAACTTTGCCGTCACTACTTATATATGAGTCCGTTTGTCTAATTCGCAAGCACGGTTCATCAAATTCAGATAGGCCATCCCATAATTATTCTCTCAGAAACGCGGAGTATGATTTATATCTGCCTACTCCACATTCAGAATTGGTAAAAAACTCTATATTGTACAAAGCAAAAAAATGCACAATCATTTGCCATTATGGAACATCAAGTCCATCACATCTTTTCCTACTTTCCGTAAGGCATTAAAATCATTCCTACTGGAGAGAGCCTTTTATTCAGTAAACGATTTTTTTAATACTTAATTTTAACTTCACACACACGGACTGATTTATTGTTTTTATATGTACTGTTTTATGTAGCTATACCTATATCTTACTTTTCTTTTATACTTTTTTAATGAACACTTTTGTATATTTTTATATATATACTTTTTTGCTCTCTTAGGTTTCCTTTTTTTTTTGCTTTTTTTGACATTGTATATTTTTTAATTTTTAATTGTGTTTTGTTTGTTTTTATGTTTACTTTAGTTATCAGCTTTGTCTACAAATTGTAAAATTTTTTGACCATAAAGCGGTTTATTGATTGATTGATTGATTGACAATGTTTAAGTGGTAATAAAAGTCTGAATGTCTGTTTGAATTTGAATTTTAAAATAATGCTGACGTATTTATAACTGTTATATTTAAACTATGGAGCTAAAACTATTCCAAAAAAAAGATTAACCGAAAGAGCTTGGTGAATACTGAGTATTGGGCCACTCGGTATAATATTAATTAGTCTTACAAAGCAACAATAATTTATTCGTAATTGTATTTCAAGAAACGTTTGTTCCCAGAATGCTTATTCCAGTTAAAATCTGTTGATGTGTGACTACCAAACCGGAAAGTTTATATTTCGCATTAAGAACGTGCAAAAGAGGTAAAGATCATCGTAAATCGAAATTGCTAAAAGCCCAATATTTTCAAGTATTACATTTTAATAACACCTCGTAGGTTCATTCGAACGTTCTTTCAAACGACTGTGTGTAAGTTGCTGTGTGACGGAGAAGCAAGAAGGAATCTTGTGTGGGAACTAAAACAAAAAAAATCTTAGTGGAACCGGTCAAAAAGACCGCTGTAAGAAAATATCGCCCTTCTGTATACTTAATATAAGGCATTACCTTAAGCCGGAGCCGTAGTGAAAAAAGTTAATTACATTATAACGCTTAAATTTTTCTACCTGCATCGTCTTATGAATGAACTCCCTGCTACTATTTTCTTAGACTTACAACCGCACAACGGACAGTGGTAATAATATGTGTTAAGTGTTTTTTTAAAGTTGTAAAGTTAGCTATCGATAGTGTTTATATTGAGGTGGCGTTATTATATCGTTAATATTATGGAAATTCCAAATTTTTTCAAAGAACTATTGGAGTTGTCAATTATGCGGGCCAAGCAAGGATACTGGACGCAAGTGGAAAGGAATGTGAAAGAAGATTATATGTTTTGGCAGCCTTGGGTTCAAATAGGTATATTTTTGAAGGCATTAAATTAATTTATTGTTGTTTGTTATGTTATATTGAATTTATTTTACAGTAAAAAATGTAAAAACAAAATTTTTTTTTTCCAAAAAAATAAACTAATTATTTTTTAGATTATTATTAAAATAATAACATTTAAAAAGATTTTGCTTTAAGAACATAGAATTTTGCAACTGGTTGACCAGAATTAGAGGCTATTTTGGCCATTTTTTTTTAACAATCCGCGGATTTGTCAATTTTGTTTTTGTGGGATTTGATATTTAGTTTTTTTTATTTAGGGTGGACATTTAATAATCGTAATGTTAGCCTTACCTCTTTAGGACAGGCGAATCAATATAGTCATAAAAGGGATAATGCGGTAGGACATCGAGCTCCGGCCTATTGTAAACTTTGGGTTTTTGGTTGGGATTGGAGTGTTTTTTTTACTTTGTTTCGACTTATGACAGTGTTTCTTATAAACACGTATCCCTTTTTTAAAATAAAATGTATGAAAAACATTAAAATAAAAGACGATTTCGTTCCTAAAACTTTAATTTTTTATCTTAAAAGAACTGCTGTATTGCACAAAACATAAACACAAAACACAAGTACCTACATAATTATGTAAAATAAACACATAAAAGTTTATAAACTTAAGATTAATTACAGAAAACATGAAACTTAAAATTAATAAGGATAAAAAAACACTCAAGATTATAACAGCAGGATATTAATAAGTGGTTTACCTTAAGGTTATTATAGTAACTTTTATAAATTTTAGGAATAGCAGAACCTTTATTGGTGTTTTCATCAAATAATGAAAGTAGGCTTTTCTTTTTATTATCGCTTATTCCAATTTTATTTTGATAAGCTAATAATAACCCATTGATTGGCCCTGCTATTCTTCCTCTTATGGTCCTAGGCTTTTCTATATCTACGTCGTCAAAGTTTTCTTGTTCAAAACACATTTTATAGAAAATCTTATCTGGATTATTCTTTTGCACTTTTAAAACTTGTACATCGGAAATTTTAAATGGTAAGTTAGTTCCTATGCCTACAGAGTTAGCCAAAGCTTTAGTCATAGAAATCGCTGTATGACATTTCTTGAACTTGGTAAGTTTCTCCGGTCTTTTTCGCAGTTTTGATTAACGTCACATATTGTTCTGGAACGTAAATTGGGCCAGATTTCAAAGAACGTTTTATGTTTTTTTCAATTAAAGCATAGGCGTTATCACATGCATTTTGAGTGTCCGGAAATTAAGTATTTATGAGTAATACTATTAATTTTTGCTAAGTGTGTAACCGCATAAATGTAAATTAAAACTAAAAACCTGTTTTTCTGTTGTCCAGCGCAGTTATCGGAGTAAAATATTAAGTCTCTATCGCTATTAAACGTTTCATTCAAATGTTTTAAATAATTGAAGACACACGTACCTATCTCATTGGCTCCTCTATGACCTTGTGCCTTATGTCACAAATTGTAAAATTTAATACATTTAACTTGGACACGTAATAGAAAGAGGATGCATTACCTTTCGGGCAAGGTAATACTGCCTGGAGATCATAGGCAGCTACAAAAGCTAATGACTCTCTGTCAGCCTCTTTTTCGATCCGCGAAAGTTCTTTTTGATTTAAATGTTCTTCATATTTGTCCTTTAGTCTTTCTATCGCTATCACATCCATTTTCAAAAGCGACGCATAACTGGCTTTTTAGGTATACCTAAAAAAGGAAATGTTGTATTCTTCACGAAATATTTTGTAATACATAACATAATTTGATGCTGTTTTTCCCGCTTCCTCGCGTTTTTTCCTATAATCACGATGTAAATCAGCAAGTGTTAAGCCACCCTCGATAAATTCTTTATTAGTATTGGATCGGCAATAATAGCTAGGTATTCTATGAACTGATTTAATATGTTGATGTATGCTCTGCTTTATTTCCTCGTCTAATTTAAAGTGGTTGGCATGTTTTCCGCGTAAGTCACTTTTAATAAATTGTGGATGCTCAGGATCCCTTTTTCTGATAACAGTTCTGATTGGACGATCATTGATTGATAAAGTGTTCTTAAAAAATATTTTGCAAACTCGAATTCTTTTATCCTCGACCTCAAAGTGAAAAGCGTTATTTGGTTTACGATTACTACCTTCTCTAACGTATCTGTATCGGGGAAGAATAACTGTCATACTTGCGCTAAGAAAATCATGCTGTCTTTAAAGACTATTTAATTTCCAATATTTTTCAAAAATATTTAGACGCTGCTCCTCAGTAAATTTAGTAAAACACCTAAGTTTGCACTTTTAATCACATGGTAGTTGTATATGCCTTTCTAAAAAGATCTTTTTTGTCTTGGCATTTCTATACTCTTTACCTGTATTTCTAAGACGCTTAGCTGCATTTTTTAGCCACTTTTCTGGACCAATCTTTCTTTTCCTGCTTTTTTTCTGAATATCATCTGGTTTCACATTTTCTTCTTCAGAGGAAGAGTCAGAAACTGAGGATGCACTGCAAGTACTACAACTCGAAGATGATGAAGATGACTGGTTAACATAATTTGTATCTTTAACTGAGTCGTCGGAATCTTCAATATATTCAAGTAACTCTTGTTGTCGACTTGTACTTGGACCTTCATACTGGCTTGCATTTTTGCAGTCATTTATATTGTCCCGGTTTGAAATTTGTTGAGAATGGTTCAGTTCCTGTTTGTTTTCCTGGATATCTAAAAACAAATTTGTTTGTAGCATTACGTTAAAATAACATGGAATCTTTAGCTTTATTAATGATGTTACTTGTTAATTACCATTCTCCTTTGTCTTCCATTCTAAAATGTCAGTACCTGGCGTATTAGTAACATCTTTTAATGCAGGATCAATAGCAGGGGTATTAACAGAAGTAGGAACATCGGTACTGCACTCGCCTGTAATTTTGAATGTGTTTAGAAAAGCGCCAATTTAGTTTTTAATAAATTTAAATAATTTTTTTTGATGTATTGGTTTGTAAGTAATTTTTCAGAAGTCGAATTTAAATTGTTTCGATATTCAAATTTACTATTTTATTTAATATAATAAAAGTAATATAATTTTTTTATAATTATTACCTCGGAGATTATTAACTTCATCCCGGACCAATGGTAACTCTCCTATGTCTTCTCCGTGAGTAATCATGCTCACCATCCGTAATGTCCGATTGGAGAACATGTTTTATTTTTGCACAGCCTGTTATTAGCCGAAAAATCTAAATAAGAAAAGCAACATTAAAATTTTTAACTTGGTGTAAAATGGGTACAAAAAAATAATAATAAAATCAGTAAAAGTAAAAATAAGTCGCATTTAAATATATACTCTGAATTCAATTTAAAGAAACAGTGTCACATCACTAAATATGACGGTTAATACTAATTACTACGTGCAGACTTTAAATAAGACAATGACCTAACGTGAAATGTGACTCTTTTTATCAAAATTACAAAAAAAAATCTCCTGAAAATTAAAATAAATAGCGACATAACTCTAAATGTGCCAATACTGTCCTAATTTCATAATAAATTTTAACTTACCGTTAAAGCACCTTTTGAAATATGACACTGTTACCGATAACTGGCGTGACCTCTTCACTCAAATGCCGTAATAATACTAAAAATTTCTAGTTGAGACAGTGTCGTAGTGTAATGTTTAGGACTTTTAGAGTTTTTTTTATAAATAATCTAAATTATAATAAATTTTGAGTTGTGTCACTATTCTTTCGAATGAGCGAATTGTAATCGGCGATCAAAGCTCAAAGAAGAGCTCTTATACGAGACGTGTTTTGTAACTGAAAGTTGTGAGGTATTAGTTAAAATCTCTTGGATGCTGCGCCGACTAATACCTGATAATCTCCAATAGACGAGTAGGATCCAGGTAAGCTTCACTCTTAGGACATTGAATGCCTAGAATAAGCCTAGCTGCAAACCATAGGCGAGGTTGTTTGAGTTCACCATCTTTCAGACAATGATGTCAAATCGACTCTCTAATTTTTCATGTAATATATCATTTTCTTAATCCACTACATATTTTTTTAATGTGTTGTATTTTGTAACAGGTATAAAGTGTACTCTTTAAAAGTTTCGATTATTTGCTGACTAATAATATATACGTTACTAATCAACAAATGTTTTACAATAAAAAAAAGATTCCTGACAAAAAAGTTAATGAAAAAAAAAAGCAACTTGGCATCGTAAAATACCTCTATGTTTACAATGTTTACAAATTGTTTTTCTATATATTTTTTTCATATTTATGAAGCTAGCGCCCGATCGATATCCAGTAACCAAAAATCTAGAATGTAGTACATATCGTTTGCCAGCAACCTATTTATAGTCTGCGCCCGCTGTTATTTAATCGATATAATGCCCGTATCTTCTAAAATTCCCAAGGAGTTACCCAATATCGACAATTTTGTATGTTCACACAATCATTCAAACAGAACGAGGCTTTTCATCCGACAAAATAATATTTGTTACTAAATTATTATTTAGATTGCATATGTATTGCATTTTCATCTCGAGTAGGACGATCAGATTTCGGCAGATCTCTAACATGACCGAATCTCTAAATTTAGCCTCTAGTCTACTCACCATCTTTTGACATGTCGGAGGACGATCAGGATGGATTTAATTGATTAATTGAGCAGCTTCTCTTTGAGTATGTGTTCTATCACCAAACCCAACCCTGTACATAATTTCTATTTTTTTCTCATTCTGTGAACTTCACCATTGTCAAAACCGCAACTTTGCTCGTACACTTGACAATATCTGTTTGGCGTACAACTGTCATACACTTTCTATGAAAATACACGATCACGGACCAACATAAAAAAAAGGAATTAATAGAATTTTGCTCTAATTATAAAAATTCTCAGAGGTAAGGTGCGACCTTCAATAATAATGTTCGGCCGTGGTTTTTTCGATAACTGTTGACTTTAGGTACAGGACATGATTCCAACGATTCCACGCGAAATTCAAACATAAAATAAAAAGAGGTGCTTTCATTTGAAAAAAATTAAGTTGATGGTCGAAATTTATTTTTGAGCAACCCTGTATATAAACTTCACGCACAAAAAAGCGCAACTTGAAATAAAATAAAGCAAACAATCAAAGCCTTATTATTTATTATATGAGAGTGTTTTTTCTGTGTATCTTTATGCATATTTTTTATTGTAGATGAAACAAACAAACAACAGAAACAAACTACTAAGTGGAAGAGAGATAGGAGGCGGCTACCAGAATATTCCAGAAAGTCAGACCCGAAAGTTCCTGAAACTCTTGGAGTAGAACCTTCTAGTCCTGAGGCCAGTGTTTCTAATGGGAGTAGTCCCAGATATATAAATGGTAAAAATCTTAAATTAAATTAACTGATAATGTATTAACAGAAATGGATTTTATAGTGTAAAATTTGTCTAGTATCACCAAAAAATTTAAAAAAATAATATTTGACAAATATATTTCACGCCACATTTTAAGAAGATTATTACGCCATATTTAAAGAAGATTACTTTCAAATAAATTTTTGAGTTATTTTGAATTTAATAACACGAGAAAAATAAAGAATACAATTTTAAAACAAAAATTGAAAAATGTTTGTTGTTTTTTGGAGCCTCAACAAAGCCCAAGGGGACATATTATCGATTTTCTGAACAAAAAACTTGTGCATTTGGGTACTCTTCCGAATCGCTGGAATCACTATCACTTTTACTTTGCTGTGGCTTCTTGAACTGACACAATCCAGATGGCCCTGGTTGAGGTTCGTTCATATCAGTAGTTGATGGGCATATGTTTTTTTTTTCTTTGTCGATATTGTTATGTTTCTTGCCTAATGTTTTGTTTTTTACTTTTTCTTGTGTTTCGTTTCCTTCCTCTTCTTTAATGACAACAAATTCTTCTAAATTTATTACCTCGCGATTCATTGGGAATATTCCTGTGGTCTTAAATCCTTTTACACTTTTTTCTATTGTATCTGTTTTATGGTATGCTCTTTTAAATAATTCAGCAATATCTGTCGGATCAATTTTTTGATAATTTCGAGCCGTTAAAAAATAATCACACTCACGATTATACGCGGTTTTTAAGGGCCCAAAAAAGCAAACATCTAATGGCTGCAACCTGTGTGATGTGTGAGGAGGTAGGGTTACTATGTCTATTCCATTTTCTCTACAAAAGTTGTAGACATTTAATGTGCAATGGCTGCAATGGTGGTCGATAATAAGTAAGACCCTATCATTAATTGAACACTTAGTGTGCGTGTAGCAAAATGTTGAAGTCATTCCAAAAAGAGATCTTCATTGATCCACCCATTTTTAGAATTTTTGTAAATTGCATTTACTGGGCCATTTTTCCGAAGCTCATACTTCATTCTTGCTCTGCCAAATATAAACATAGATTCCCCCTATGTAGTCCCCCGCAGCACTCATGGCACAAAGCACAGTAACTAGTTTGCCACGCTCCCCACTCGTAATGGCGCCAACTTGACGTTGTCCTTTGACAGCTAGAATTTTGGGAGGAATATGAACAGGAGTTATTCCAGTTTCATCTGCATTGTAAATGCGGTTAGCTATGAATTTATGCTTTTCATACGCTTGAGAGAAATTCGTAAAAAATAAATCAACTTCATTCTTGTTCAATCCCTTAACTCGATTTAGCGATGTACTTTTAGGTCTTCTAAGGGAGATCTGAGGCTGACGTTTCAAGAAACCATAATACCAATCATTGCCACATACTCCTTTTTCCTTATTGAAGTTATTAGGAATATTATTAGATTGTGCAAATTGAAACGCAATTTTCTTGACTTGAAACCTAGACAACCCATAAAACTTTTTAGACATTTTAATTATATAGTTTGCTAGGTCTTCCTCTTGAACAGGACTTAATACTGTCTGCCTTCCAAGGCGCTTTTTTACATTATCAACTTTTCCCCTAAGACGGTTTTGTAGAGTTCCATAAGGCACATTATAGGTTCTGGCGGCCTTCCTTATGCCTAAGGGTAAAAACACACGAGGCTGTTTGCAAGCGGTTTGCGCCGCGACGGTTGTCGTGCCGTGGTCGAGCTCGGCGCCTCGTTTATGGGACTTGTGAGCTTTGAAACAGACGCTGCCGCCTAATCCTATAAAACGCGGCGTCCGACGCGCGTACCCTGCTTGATACCATGGGCCGCCGGCACGCCGATTGGTTTTTATTGCTTTAGCGGCACTACCGCGGCACATCATTTACTTATCTTCTGTGTTGCAAACCACACGTAGGGTTTTTTGATGCGTTTTTTTTTGTGCAGTGTTGAAAATTGTTCATTTATTATGGAAACCAGGGAATTCAACATAGAAAAATTAATTACTGAGGTTCAATTGAGGCCAGCGATTTGGGATATGCGTGATGATAATTATTCCTTTGGTATTAGCTTTTGTACATGGCTCTTGGATCAATAAAAGTAACTCCTGGTATGATTCCTTTGACATTCTGGTGAAATTAAATTAAATTTTCACAAATCTCCTTATAGATGGTATTAAAATATCCCTTCTTGTTTCTTTCCATAACTATGGGATGTATCCATAGCTTACGTTTCGTTCTATTTTTTTTTTTTTTGGTTTTTTGCGTAATGCCAGTGCCAATGCCGCCAACAAAAATAAAAAATCATCTTCACTGTCGGAGTCCATTTTGCTCACGATAAATAAAAAACTGTGAACTGTACGCAAACCTTGGCAACATCAAACTGATCTTGTAATTTTTCGTGCCGTTCGTAGTTGCGAAAGCTGTCGCGTGTGTTTTAAGTCGAGCGGCGGTCCACCGGTCGCCGTCGCGGCGCAAACCGCTTGCAAACAGCCTCGTGTGTTTTTACCCTAAAGTATTATTTTGAACGGCATTAATGGCTGACGTCATGTCTTCAATATTCCAGGAAGCTCGATTAGTTGTCCTGTGGTATTTAAAAGGCATGTTGAAACAAATCTATTAAGAGAAAAAAACTTTGTTAATAATCGGGTAAAACCAACCAACGTCGGGTAAAACCGATCAATATGGTCGATTTTACCCGACATTAGAGTCTGATTACATTAACCTAACCTGCAAAAAATCAAAAAGATTTACATGGAAAAATTTATAAAATCTATACTTCAAAAGGTGTTATCTAAAATATAGTATCAAAAAATTGCCCTATTTTACAATGATTTTAACATATTTACCTATTTTGTGGGACAAAAATAATACATCAACACGCTGGAAATACAACTTTAATTTACCACAGACCCTAAACATTAGATAAAGTGGTGGCCACAATACTGGCTTCTAGATTACGCAAGCGGTCATAGGTGTCGCTGTAGTAAAATTGTTTTAAAGTTTTTTTTTAAATCAAAAATGGCCTGGTCGGTATTGCCCGTCTGGTCGGTTTTCCCCATATTACCTCTAATGATCAACGTGATGGCTAGTTGCAAATAGAGTGTAGTTAAGACGGGTGTAATTGTGAATTATACGTAAGTAGAAAATCCTTTTTTACTAAGCATCTTTTTACTTCATCTTCACTTTTTTATCAATAAAATGTTTAAACTCAACATTCTATGTAAAAATTAAAAAAAAAATCGGTTTTTAGACGTCCCTTCAACTTTACCGGACCCCTAGGATAGTTCTCTCAGAGCACTTATAGTTGTTTCGTTGACCAAACTAATAAACCAGTTTATTTCTGCCGGTATTTTTCCGGATATACAAGAGCGAAAGTGCTCCCTATATTTAAGGGTAAGGGATTTCGGGATGAACTAACAAATTATCGCCCAACTTCTCTCCTTCCCATTACTTCTAAAATTTTTGAAGCATTTTAAAGGATCAATTAACTATCTACTTTGAAAAAAACAATCTATTTACAGATTCTCAATTTGGTTTTAGGAATAACAAATCTACAACATTGGCAATAGATAAACTCACACAAAATATCACGGAAGGATGGGAATTGTGTTTGGATTTATATGTGTCTTTTTAAGACCTTACTAAAGCACTTAATTACGTCCCTCATGAAATCCTTGTCCGGAAATTAAAATTATACCATCTGGATGTTAAATAGTGTGAGACTAATTGAGTCATACCTTCAGGGTCGTTGTGAATATGTTCATTTTATGAACAGTGTGTCAACTGAGAGGAGCAGGGTTATGGTGTTCCACAGAGTTCTCTCCTTAGACCTCTGCTATTCCTCATATGCTAACATAATACATTAATGATCTTTCTAATGTTCAACTTTTAAATCCTATTCTTTTTGCAGATCATACTAGGAATGTTATAGCTAGTAATGTTGGACATGATAGGTGATAGCAATTAAAATATTCATGAATGGTTTTTAGCCAATAGACTTTGCATCGAAAACCATCAAGTTGAATTTTTTTTGTGTGTTGTTTTAGTGACCCAGTCCATTTTTTTTTTATAAAAGAGTTTGTCCTGACTGACTGACTCATTATCGCAGAGCCCAAACTACAATAGCTAGAAACGTGAAATTTTGCCAACGGGTTCCTTTTATAATGTAGGCACCGGATAAGAACGAACTTTTTGAAATTCCACCGATAAGGGGTCTTAGCGATATGATAAATATCGCATAGCGGCATAAAACTGATTAATAAATACGATTGAAAAAGTGCCTCTGTATTATTTATATTTTGGTAGACATAACAACAAGGCGGGTTCATGCGAGACTGATACCCGAGAGGTGACTCGACTCAGTCTTAAGCTCGCTCTGCATCTAACGAATCATTTTTAAGATTATTTGTGTCTTGGTTTTATAATAATTATATTATATTAATCGCGCCCCTTGACCTCAAGGAAAACGGCGTGGCAATTGTGGGTTGCATGTACTATCAATGAGGCGAGGCTTCGGATTTTATTTTTGTGTATTGTGGGTTGCATTTACCATTATTGGAGGCCTTTTTCGACTTTTCTTTTATTTTCACGTGAGCAACGCCGCGGGCATTCAGCTAGTAATAATATATTTATTGTTAAGTACATTGTTACTTACGCACCAACAGTACATATTCCTCAAGAAGAAATAAACCAAATGCAATCATTTGAAACAGCTATGTTCCATTTGTGGCAATTCAACGAAGAAAAAACGAAGAAACGTTGGTAATTCACTTAATATTCCAGGAGTGGTCTCACACACAAAATTTCTAGGAGTTATCTTAGCTGATAAATTAAAATGGAAAGAACATATTATACAGCGTTACTGGTAATTCGATACATTCCTTTGGAGATGTGATAGGGGAGGCGGTAAGAAGTAAATTGAACCCTAATATGTATTATGGAAAAGTTGATAGTTTTCGACATATTTAATTTTTTCTGTTTTTCTTCAAAATGTAGACCTTAGTGGTTTAAAAGGCAGTTTCCAGAAAATCCGCTGTATATTTTTTTAACTTTTTAGGCAAAATACATGCTCAACACAATAGTGTTACGTTTGTAATGGCAAAAGTCCCGCAAATAGTTGTAACCATAGGTAAATTCTCGATGCAAAGTGTAATTTTTTTTTCTTAAATAAAATACTACACTTTCTAGTGGATATTTTTTAAAAAAAAAGTATGCTACATTCTTCAAAATTTCCTTAAAACTTCCTTATTACCTAAGCTAGCTCACAGGATACAAATGCTTAAAAGTTAGGTGACATGGTTTTGTATTTTTATTATAAATTGTAAAGTAACGCATTTATCAGTATTTACCTTCACAAATCTTGTTCAAAATGAGAGCCTCTATTGCGAATACAGGCTCGGCAGCGCCTTCTCATTTCAGTCTTTGTTGTTCTAGTTGTTATGGTATTCCTGATCTGCTGGGCAGCGTTGGTTATTCTTTGGATAAGATCTTCCCGGGTAATTATTGGGGTTGCATAAACCAGTGCTTTCATTTGACCCCATATGCTATAATCAAGCGGGGTTAAGTCAGGGCTTCGTGCTGGCCAAGCTATTGGACCTGACCAACCAATCCAACGATTCGGGAAACGTTCATCCAGGAACTGCCGAACTGACCGCCGAAAATGAGCTGGACAGCCGTCATGTTGAAATATCATTCGTCCTCTAACGGCGAGAGGAATATCGTCAAAAAGATCTTGTAGGTCATGTCGTAAAAAATTTTCATAAATATCCCTGTTTAAATGGTCTGGGAAAAAATATGGTCCTATTACATCCCGGCCAATAAGTCCCATCCACACATTTACAGAAAACTTTCTTTGAAAACTGGTTTTTCTTGTTAAACGGGGATTTTCTTCGTCCCAAAAATGAAGGTTATGAAAATTTGTAATGCCCTCATGACTAAACTTTGACTCTTCCGTCCACAAAATGTCGGTTAAAAAAGTTCTATTGTCTGCATCAGAATTTATAATAAATCTGCAGAATTCTACCCTTCTTATCGGGTCCCCTTCTTCCAATCCTTGGACAGGCGTATAATGGTAAGGATGGCTTCCCATTTGCCGAATCGTGGACCAAACTTTCCATTGCGATGATCCTGTTTGCTGCGCTACGGCATTAGTGGATGTGGTTGGATCGTCTTCAAAATGTCTTAATATTTCCTCCTCATCTTCTGCTCGATATACGCGAGGAGCGCCAGCGTCACCTCTTCTTGGTTTTACGGATCCAGTTTCAGCGATAGCTCGGTAGGTCGAAGCGAAAACACGGACATTTGAAAAAATAAACTCGAAACTCGTAATTTAACTACTTTCCACAACAATTATTGCTATCAGACTATCTACACATCAAATTTTTAACAATAAAATTAAAAAAACAAATTGTTGCTATAGTACTAAATACCATAGAAGTAAATACCACTTGGCATTTTTCAAGTGCGTTCTTACTATTAATAATAAAAATACGAAATTCTGTTAAAATTTTTGGTAGCATTTATAGCCTATGAGTTAGCTTAGATAATAAGAAAGATTTACGTAAATTTTGAAGAATGTAGCATAATTTTGTTTCAAAAAATATCCACTAGAAAGTGTAGTATTTTATTTAAGAAAAAAAAATTACACTTTGCATCGAGAATTTACCTATGGTTACAACTATTTGCGGGACTTTTGCCATTACAAACGTAACACTATTGTGTTGAGCATGTATTTTGCCTAAAAAGTTAAAAAAATATACAGCGGATTTTCTGGAAACTGCCTTTTAAACCACTAAGGTCTACATTTTGAAGAAAAACAGAAAAAATTAAATATGTCGAAAACTATCAACTTTTGCATAATACATATTAGGGTTCAATTTACTTCTTACCCCCTCCCCTATCACATCTCCAAAGGAATGTATCGAATTACCAGTAACCCTGTATATTACCTAACAGGCAGACTAAGTAGAATACTTTTCATGATAAATTTCTTAAAGGCCATTACATCCTTGTCCACTATTTTGTCTCCCTACCATGGTTACTTCTAAACTGGGGCCTTTCTAGCCATGCACAGAAAATCTTTAAGCTTCAGCGCAGATGTATCAATACTATGGTTGGGCTGGGCTATAGGGATTGTTGTAAACCGTATTTCAGAGACCTCTATATACTTACATTTCCTTGCGCCTTTATCTATCAATGTTTAGTTTACATTATTAATGACATCTTACAGTTTAGAACTTATTCTGATATATACACTATTACAACACCTGACATAGTAGAAATATAACCACAGACTCTTACGGGCTCCCTAAAACCAGGCGAGGCTCTGACTACTATTGTGTCCAGTTCTTTAATGCCATTCTAGTCCATATAAGAAATCTTGAAGTGTAATATTTTCAAGGCAAATTAAAATATATTTAGTAAATGGTGCCTTTTATTCGTTTATTTTTATGAAAAATTAAAACAGGAGTTAAGTACAGAAGAATGGTTTTTCGTATATAATACAAACAGTGTGAACATTTCATGTGATTATTTTGTTGATAGACTTAACTTATATTAATGAAAATACGCATTCCATAGTACAAACAAGAAAAAATGCATATCAAAAGATTTCCTTAGAACTAACAAAAATAATTTATATAAAAAACATCTTAAGCAACCGCAAAATCAGCAGATTAAAACAGAATATAAGATATTAAACAACCAAGTTACGAAAGAAATAAAAAAAGCAAAAAAAGAGTATCTTAGCATATCAGTAAAACTCTATGGCAATGTGTAAATAATCTCCGTAATAAGACAAAATTCATTAAAAAAATAATTACGGAAATAAAAACAACTACAGGACATATAATGGAGGACGACAAGTAAATATCCGAATATTTTAATACATTTTTTGGAGAATTAGAAAAACTTGCTGCACAGAGGGAATGTACAGATAATCACAATAAAAACCTAGAATATCCTGCAATTCATTCAATAATTGTCAAACACAAATTGAAATGGAAAACACAATATACCAACTAAAACAAAATAAATCGCCTTGTTTTGACAAAATAAAAGTGGAAACTACAAAAAGTAGGCAAAGACCCACCAGCATACATTATGAACCTATATTTTACCCCTTTTTTCCGGCTATTCTAAAGACTGGAATTATAACACCTTTACATAAAAGCGGATCTGATACTGATGTTAATAATTTTTGACCGGTCTTTTTGATATTTAATTTATCCAAAATCAGATTTTAAAATCTGAATTGGTAAAATTTTTCGAAAAATTATTTCTATATATTATATCATTGTATATGTAGGTATATATATATAGAGGGTGTTTCAAAATTCACTACATATATTTTAAGGGCGTATTCCTGAGGTCAAAATAAGACTTTTTTTTCCTATAAACATGGGTCCTAAAATGCACCCCCTTCAAGCTACAGCCATCGCAAGAAGTGTAAAAAAAATCGATTTTTTATAACTGTGTCTACAGTTTTGCATCAAATTTAACGAAATTTGGAATACCCCCGTTATTTTAGGCGGTCTATTTACTTTTTATCTTAGAAAAGGCGTAAAACTAATTTTAAGGGGTAAACTGAGGGGGTGCACACTTTTGACGGCCAAAATTTTATGTACGCATACATTTTTTTAAAAATTAAGCTACACCAGCCATATAAAAATCTAAATTTTATGTCTCTTGCATTTTTTTGATAATACGAATAGTTTTTGAGAAAATCACTGATTAATAAAAGGCTACCAATAACGTAATAATTAAAATTTAAACAGATAATATTAAGTAGTAGGCTGTGACTATTTATTTTAGGAAATTTTTTAAGCGGCACGACATTTAACAATAAATAGGTAGACTGATTGTTGAAACTTTGTTATTGAGGTCTTTTCAATAAATTGATGAACAATTATTTACAGTAAAGAATGACGGTTTATAAAAATACAAAAATTGGTTAAAAAATTATTTAACATTTATTAACATAATAATTAATTATTTTTTAAATAAACAATAAACTTCTGAGAAACAAATATTTTTTTTAATAAAAAGTGCTCGAAATGCGAACCCCCCGCTGCAATACAAGCCTTCATTCGTCTTCTCATAAATTGTCTTACTCGCTCTAAAATTCCGGGAGTATTTCTTATTGTTTCAAAGGCATCTTAGGACCTCGAGCGAAGGCACTTGACCAGGATTATAGACGAGGCTTTTTACATATCCCCAGAAAAAAAATCCAAAGGATTGCAGTCCGGGGAGCGTGGAGGCCATGGTATTGGGCCTGCTCTACCAATCCATCTCTCAGGAAACACAAAGTTCAAATAGTCACGCACTGTTATACGGAAATGAGGGGGGGCACCGTCATGCATAAACCACATGTTCACTCGCACATTTAAAGGTACATTGTCTAGTAAACCATTTAAATGGTGCTGTAGAAAGTCTAAATAAGTGTCGCCAACTAAAATTCTTGGAAAAAAGAAAGGACCAATTAACTCATCTCCCACTAAACCTGCCCATACATTAAGGCTAAAGTGCTCCTGGTGGTGAGATTGCCTAATTTCGTGCGGATTCTCTGCTGCCCAAACATGCACATTGTGAAAATTCACCACCCCTTTCCGCGAAAAATGAGCTTCGTCTGTGAATAGAATACTTGATAAAAAATTATTATCTCTCGCGCATCTCTGAAGTAACCACCTTGCAAATTGTAAGCGCCTTGGGAAATCTTGAGGTAGCAAAGCTTGAACTTTTTGAATATGGTGTGGATACAAGCTATTTTTGTGCAAAACCCGCCAGACAGTTGCATGAGAAACATCCAAATTCCGAGCTATTTGTCGGGTGCTTAGGCCAGGATCGGGACTGGGTTTCGTGCTTGTTGCGGTCTGCCTGCATTGTTCCTGGGGGTCCGAAAACTACCGTATTCCCTAAGATGCCGATGTGACTCGTACTTCGTACATTCGGGAGTCGGCGATTAGGAAACCTTAACTGATACAATCTTTGAGCTTCATACGCGTTACCATCACCAAGACCATAAACAAAATTGATGTCTGCAAGATGTTCGAATGAATAACGTTCATATTCCATTTTAGCAATGTTAGCGTTTAGAAATAATACATGGGAATAAAAACTATACTTTAAATCTAAAACGGGAAGTAAACTACTGGAATTAAACAAAGCCAACAATGACAGTAAATTTATTTTACACCAAATGTCAAGCAAGTTAAAAAATGTCTAAAACAAATACTCACAGCCTACTACTAAAACCTCAAAAATAAAAATGTCAACAATTGCGAAACAGCCTACTTCCTAAATTTTTTCTTTGATTTTTAATTTACGATATTGCTATCCTTTTATTCACCGTCGATTTTCTCAAAAACCAATAGTCGTATGAAAAAAATGCAAGAGACCAAAAATTTAAATTTTTGTATGGTCTATTTTTTGGTGTAGCTTAATTTAAAGAAAAATGTATGCACACATAAAATTTTGGCCGTCAAAAGTGTGCACCCCTCAGTTTACCCCTTAAAATTAGTTTTACACCTTTTCTAAGATAAAAAGTAAATAGACCGCCTAAAATAACGGGGGTATTCCAAATTTCGTTAAATTTGATGCAAAACTATAGACACAGTTTTAAAAAATCGTTTTTTTTTACACTTCTTGCGATGGCTGTAGCTTGAAGGGGGTGAATTTTAGGACCCATGTTTATAGGAAAAAAAAGTCTTATTTTGACCTCAGGAATACGCTCTTAAAATATATGTAGTGAATTTTGAAACACCCTGTATATATATCATAAAATTATCTCTATACATATATAATTTCTTATAACCAGTTTGGTTTTTGACCAAAAAGATTAACTGAAGACGCAATTTTCAAGCTTACTTTAGATTTATATAATGCCCTAGATAAAAATAAACCTGCCCTCTGCATCTTTGTAGACCTATCGAAAGCATTTGATACCGTAAACCATAAAATCTTATAGTAAATGAACTTGAGGCTTATGGTATGGAAGGAAATTGTAGAAGATTAATAGACAATTACCTCAGCAATCGGTATCAGTATGTAAAAGTAAATGTTACAGGCAATGATCGTAAAGTAACTTGTGGAGAACGGTGTTAGGTCCTCTACCTTTTATAATATACGTTAATAGTCTTTTATTAATACTTTACTTTATTATCATTAACAGTTCAATTTCCGGTATAGAAGCAATATTTTCTTTCTTAGAAACAGTTTTAAATTCAAAATTTTAATCGCGTTTTCATCTTATTGTGGTTTATCAAATTTATGTTATTAAAAACAATATTATTTACTTTAGAAATCCAATTAAAAAGAGAGCAGCAAGATTCGACGTCGCATTACGAAACTGACACTCCTCTAGATATGACGGTACGGAATCGCGGTTCTCCCCCTTCATACGATCAGACAATAAACAACCCCGGCTATAGATCAAATTTCCACTACCGCCCCACTGTCATACACAATGGGGTGCCGCCCGTATCGTTGCATCAGGCTAATAATAGGGATGAGCTGCCTTCAGGTATGTATTTCCCGGTTTCCTATTACAAATTCTGTTTAGGAAATCGTATGGCATTATATTTTAAAATATCGGGTATTATTTTAAACGTAGTGGTTAAAATACCGTTTAAATATAGAGTGTTACAGTCGGTACAAATGTTATAAGAGCCTATTTCTGGGGTCAAAATATTTTTTTTTCTATAACAATCTTTTCCTCTGCGTCGTTAGACAATATTAGAATCTGATATGTTTTTTGATTTGGCGATAATATCCGAGAAATAATTAAATTAACAAAACTTTGCATGTTACAAAATATTTTTCAATGCAATAATTCATATTATAAAGAACTTGAGGGAACAGCCATGGGTAATTGCCTCTCTCCCTTTCTAGCTGAGCTTTTCATTAACCATTTTGCTTAAAATTTGCGTTAAATGCAAAAAAAACATACCGATACTTTCCACGAGTTCGATTAAGATACGTTGATATTGTGTTTGCCGTGTTCGATAAAAGCAAATACAATATTGATAATTTTGTAGAAAAACTCAATAACTGTTTTCCATTCATTACATTTACCTTCGAACAAGAAACACATAACCAACTTCCATTCTTAGATATTCTTATCATCAAAAATAATAATCGCTTAAAATTTGATATTTGTAGAAAAGCAGCAAATACTTTTAGATACATAACTAGTGACTCGTCAAGAAGTTTTCAACATAAAATGGCTAGCATCCATTTTTTGATACATCAGTGGGTATGACGATATAATTATTGATAAGCTAATTAAAAGGCAAACGTTTAAGTTCTTAAAAACTATACCACCTTTCAAAAAGATGAAAATAAATTTTTGTTGTAATGCTATGTTATCCTATCTTGACAAAAGGCTTTCATAGGGTTTTTAAAGACTTAGCTCTAAGAATGGTCTATCAAAGTTCGGCCAAATTAAGAAATCTTTTAGGAAACCCAAAAGATAAATTGAAGACTAATGAAAAGTCTGGGCTCTATGAAATTAATTTTAGTGATTGTGATAAGAAGTACATAGGGCAAACAAAAAATCAATTAATGTCAGATTTAAAGCACATGTAGCTTATGTGCAATATGGAAGATTTGAAAAGTCAAGTTTGGCTGAACATGTTTTAAATAAATAAAACATAAAATTACTTAAACCAGTTAATAACAATCGAAAATTAAATGCATACGAACGTTTAGCAATATTCAAAAATCCCTTATAGTCAATTGTATAGTTTAGTTAGTGTTTAACCTTTGTTCAACCATGCTTCATTAGATTTTTCGCTCCAATAATTACATCTTTATTATATAAAGCTACTTGTAAGTAGTTTTAGTTTAATTTTAATCTTCTCCCAAATATCCTATCATCGTTAGCGAAACAAGTGTCGAGTGCTGTTTTGTGATTTGAGTGTCACACCAAAGGTTCCAACCAATAGAACAATTAAATTAATCTGCATTTGAGTTTCACAAAAGTAAAGCTCGATAACATATGGTCACTATAATAGAACTAACCCTTATTTCTATAAATTAAACACAAAAAACTCGTAACTTCTGTTCCAATAAAAGATTTTTTAAGAGTATAATTTATTTATTTATTTAGCAGTTTATTTCCAACAGGCAAAGCCCAGTTACAGGAAAATCTACAATTAATGTTTTGAAAGTGTAAACAAGTATTAAATTACTATAAATTAAATAACAAAAATAATGAAAAATAAGGAAAACTTAAATTACTATAGTAACATCATGTATATATCAAAATTAAAGGAGACGTAAATTAACATTAGAATGAACAAAGAAAGGGATTCATGGGACAAGGGAAAAAAGGAAGAGAAAAGGAATTATGGTAACTGTTGGTTTGTCAGAGACAAAACTAGATCCTTTATGGAGCATACAAATATGTCACAGGTTGATGATACTGAATTAAAAATTCTGCACATTTGATATACGGGATCCTGAAACCTAATGTTAGTTCTGGCGCGATCTAAAGCAAAAGTGATATTTGCTCTAGAAGCAAATCGTGGTACATGAAATAGAATATCGTTCAAGAGAGGAGGAGAATTTATTTGATTATTGACCAACTTCCATAAGAATGTTACAAAATGAATTGTTCTCCTCGTGGCCAGAGATTGCAGATTAAATCTACCTAACATCAGATCATGATCATGTTCCCTAACAGGATATATTCCATCCTCACGAAACATAAGAAACTTTAAAACTCTTCTCTGAACACTCTCGATGTAGCCAACATGGCATTCATAGAAAGGACACCACACCAAGGAACCGTAGCTATGCAGTGACATAATTGTTTGACACAAGGTCTCAAAGTCTCTCTCGGTTGTGCAAGGAGGGACATAGATTACAAATAAATAAAATACAAAATAACCATAAGTGAGCTTACAACCTAACATATCTATAAGTGGTGTGGAGTTAAGGATGTCTTCCAAGTTAACCCTCTCTAGGTGGATGTTGTGAGAAGCTGCGATTAAGAAGCCACCACCACGAGTAGCGGCCACTCTATCCAGCTGTCTGTCAGATCTGAGCACTCTAAATGTTTCTGGACACAATTCAGAGTCGAGAATATCTGGTTGAAGCCACGTTTCGGTGAAGGCAATGATGTCAAAGTCGCACACGGAGATCCCTGTATAAAGCTTATCAGTCTTGGTGCGGAGGCCACGTACATTTTGATAACAAAGACGGAGGTGGTGTGAAGTGCTGGAAGGATTTAGTTTTTTTGTGGCGATGACAGGCCTGCCATTGTCAAACTTAATGTACAGATTTAAGAGAGCAGCCGTCTATCTTTATACCGCATTTATTTTAATCGCGGTTTTAAAAACCGTCGATTAGAGTCCGACCTTGTATGAAGAGCCGCGTGGTGACTGCCTGATTTCAGCGATATTCCATTACGTTTGATACAGAAAAACTGTAAAATGAGAGTGTCCACATGCATACTGAAAACCAAGCATCCTGTTCGATCGCAGCGACTCAGTGTTAACTTAGAGAATTAAAACTGTCATATCTATATAAAACAGATACCGACACTACCAATTTAAAAAAAGCCGATTTAAAAAATGCACTCGATATTTATAAGTTGCATCTGCCTGAGGCGAGTAGATCTTGCGTGAATGACTCTAGGTGGAATAATATGGACCAATTCGAAAGAGCATTTACCATGATGGTATCGATAAAAAAGTTAGTTCCACCACCTTCCTTCTATGTGCCAAGCTTCCAGTTATCTCTGGATCATCTATGAGACGTATGCTCTTCTGGATGGAATCGAACAATTTCAAGGTGTTCTTCACTTTGGGTGCAGAGCTCCATATTATATGAGAGCAATATTCAAGACATTGACAAATTTGAGCCCTGTAAAGCGTTAAAAGTTGTCGCGATGTATACAGCTTTCTTGCTTGAAAGAGAACCCCAAGTTTTTAAGATGCCGCTTTTGCTATTACCGCTACATGATTATGCCAAGGCTTAGTGCTTTTAACCTCCACACCTAATAACCGAACTGACGAAGACGATGGCAAAGTAATCCTGGACATAATAAGGCTTTTAGTAAATACAGCAGCTTAAGTCTTAGCTGCGTTAAACTTACCTATTAAAGTGGTGTTGAGGGCGGTATTAATAGTTGTTACCTGGCGACGCCTATGACACTGGGTGTCGGCTAAAGTCATCTGGTTAGACAACTTGAAGGAAGATACAAATGTACTGTCATCAGCAAACCTGTAAATTGGATTAGAAGTCTTGTCGAGACGGTCGTTGTTATAAACTACTTAAAACGAAAAAGGAGACACTTGAAAAAATTTAAATCATTTTTTGTGTAATAGTTGTTTGCAAAATTTATCGTTTTCTGCTTTATTTGTGAAAGACTACTGTTAAAATTGTACATGTCTTAAACCTGTCGGATATGTTATTTAGGAATGAAAAAAATTAAATTTCAATAAGTCAATAAATAATGATTTTATTTTTTTCATCGTTTAATAAAGCAGTATCTTAAAACTATTCTTAGTAGTGGGTATGCCCTCCTCTAGCTCTGATAACTTCAGCACAACGATTGGGCTTACTCTCAATCAAGTTTCTGATCAACTCCTGGGGTAGTTAGTTGTTCCCATTTTTGAATAAGAAGTTCTTGAAGTTGGTGGATGGTTGCCGCTCCAATAATCTTCGTCCCAATGTATCCCACAGATGTTCGATGGGGTTGAGATCTGGACTGTTAGCCGGCCATTCCATAACTTCAATATTATGGTCATTTAAAAAAGTTGTTGTTATCCTAGCGACGTGTGGCCTGGCATTATCGTGTTGTAAAATGAAATCTGCTCCCATATCATCCGCAAAAGGAATCACGTGCGGTGTTAAAATTTCTTCTAAGTAACGTAATGCTGTTAAGGAACCGTTTGCAATTACCACTAACTCGGTGCGCCCATTTAAACATATACCAGCCCATACCATAATAGACCCTCCGCCAAACTGAACAGTTTCTTGCACAGTTGAGTTCAAACACCGCTCACCTGTTCGTCGCCATACCGTAAACAAAACATTACTCCATTGGGTATTGTCCAATGACGATGTGCTTCGGAAAAAATTCTTCAAGCTCATCGATGCTTTAAACGAGGCACTCTAACCGGCCTTCTAACAGGAAACTGAGACTGATAAAGTCCATTACGTACTGTTTGATCAGAAATCCTGGTTCCCGTTGTGGCTGCTAACTGATTTTGAAGCGCTCATGCAGTAGTGGTACGTTCCCTAATCCCCCACAGACTTAATAAACGGCCTTCTCGGGCTGATGTGGCCCTTTGACGTATTTTGAAAATAGGGCCTCTTTCTAATAATGCCATAAATTAAATACCGAGCCCATGCTCTGTTTACAGCGGCCCGCCTCACATTCAGAATTTCTGCTTTTTATGAAATAACTTCTCAATTAACGTTACGGCCCTAACGATTCAACTTCATTTATGTACAATCTACGGCGTATTCTTCTACCTAGAACATCAATATTCATGTTTTCACTGGAAAATTTTAACTAAGACTGATAAAAATAGGTGCAAATTTTAGATGCGCTGATAAGGAGTTCTTAACATTAAAATGTTTAATTTTTTTTTCTGACGATACCAACACAAAAAAAATGGCTCCTTTTTCGTTTTGAGTAGCTTATAATAGGAAAGGGTAGGGGACAAGATGCATCCCTAAGGAACACCTATGTTAATAGGAAGCCAAGCAACGAGAGTTGGTGGCCATAAAATTACAGTTTGTTCAAGAGGTTTTCATGACGGACCCCACCCAATGCCTTTGAAATATCTAGAGCTATTGCACAGGATTTCGATCACCGATGGCCTCGCTCCAAACAGGCGTAACATAGGCAAACAGATGGCCAGTAGACCTGTGTTTTCGAAAACCATATTCACAGTCGCTAATACTGTTGGGAGACTCCAGGTATTTCAAAATTTGATGATTGACAAGTTTCCCAATTACCTTGGCGATTGCCGGAACTAAAGCAAGCGGACTGTAATTGATGGGCATCGCACCGTCTTTTTTTCTTTGTTTTTTGGATCGGTTGGATACACGCAATTTTCCAGTCTCCAGGGAAGACTATTTTCTCCTTTTTTCTGTATCAAAGAAAAAATAGTTTGCTCAACGGTGGTATCAGCACAACCGCAGAAAATTTTTTAGTACTATTGGCGTTATTCCATTAGGGCTGGTGGCCTTATTAGTGTTTGAGAGCAAGCCTTTGAGAACTTTTGCAAGATATATGTTCTTTACTGTCTGATATTTTATTTCGCAGGGATCGATCGTCTGCATGCACGCATTTCTCAAGTCAACAAAGTTGACACGATTTGCAGGATTTGGGTCTTGGCGTCATTTACCATAAGCAACATTTTTGTTGTTGACTGCCTTGGCTCAACTTTTATCGAACCACGGTTTGCTGTCTGAAGAGCATTTCATGTGCTCGGAATATAAGCCTTTATACCTGCCAAAATCACCTCTAAAATCTTGCTTGCACACGCTGAAGGATTATTGGTCCTGAAACAGACATCATTTTAAAGAAACGAAGAGAAGAATTGTTTTAAATGTCTCCAGTTGGGTAATCTATAATGTCAAACTATACGCGACATGGGTGGATTCCAAGAATTCATTTCTAGTTCATATGTTGTGGTTAGTAATTTATGATCTGATGTTTCTAGTGGTGAATTTACGTTTATAACAGATCCAGGAGGGCAAAATGTCCCTGTCTATTACGGGTTCTGGTTAGATCCCGTATAAGCTCCGTTAAGTCGTAAAGTCTTCTGCTTGGCGCCGCTTATCATCCTTTGTTACACCGGTTTCTTCCGGACTAGCTGTTATTGCTTTTGCCGGTCTTCTCAGTTGCAACTGCGAGCTATGGTACTTTTGGCTCCTATACTTCTTCTCTCTGTAGCCTCTGGGTGCTAAGGTACAGGATTTCTGACTTATTTCAAGATAGGAAAGAGTAATTAGGCTTCGGGGAAAGGTTGCCAGTTATCTTTGGGCGGAGCCAGAACCCGAGCCCCACTCCTCGCAGAGAAAACAAAGCTCGAGTGAGTCGGGCGGAGGATTAAGCCATCTCAGTCCTTTGGTTTTAATTTAGATACTAAAAGAACTGTTTTAGTGAGTATATTTGAATTTGGCGGCTACTATCATATTACGCCTTTCCATGGCCGGTTTTCCCTTGGTCTCAGGAGAAATTCTCCTATTAGGGTTTTGTCCACACTTCTGACTTTTTCCTTGAATTTTGAATGTTTTTTAACTATGTATTCTTGAATAGTATCAAGTTTGCAGTTAGAGCGCAGATCAACATTCCTTACGAAGAAGGGTGCATTAGTAAACATCCTCAAACACTTATTCTGAAACACCTGAAGCTTTCTGATGTTCGTCTTCGTGGTATTCCAGAAAATGTTTGAGGCGTAAAGCAGTTTAAGACGTAGAATCTGTTTGTAGACCATTAATTTATTACTCAAAAAGAGCTTACTGCCCCTACTGAATGGTTCCATTGCATGAATGGTCCATTGCATGAATTAATTTGTATTGTAATGTGCGTTTTGAAGTTATTCTTTTTGTCATAATATACTCCTAGGTACTTCATCTCATCTTTCCAGGGGACCAGCATGCCCGAAATTGCCAAATTTGGGATGTTGCGGTCATGCTTTTTTGTTATTAGAATGGCCTCTGTTTTCTTACTATTTATTTTGATTTTCCAGTTGTTTGCCCACTCTATAATTTTATCTAGATGACTCTGCATGTACGCTGATATCTGGACTAAACAAGTGTCGTCCGCGAATAATGCGACTCGCGAATATTGTGTGCTCTTTGGAATGTCCGCTTGGTATATGTTAAATAAAATTGGTGCGAGCGGAGAGCCTTGGGGAACTCCCGTTCTCATCTTGTTATAGGAGGTGATAGTTTCATTTATTTTAACAGTAAATTCCCCGTCTTTCAGGAAATTTTTAATAAATTTAGTGAACATTGCGGACTCCCCAAATTTCTGCAACTTATAGATCAAACCGTCATGCCACACTCTATCGAAGCCGTTTTCGATGTCGAGTGGGATCATGGCGGTGGATCCCTTCGCATTAAAAGAATCCACCAGACTCTGTTGTATCCGTGCTGCTCTTCCGGGATTATTTTGAGTTCATCTAGCCTCCCTTAATCTGCTTAGTACAGTCTTTTCAAGATTTTTCCCATTGATGGCAGCAGACTAATGGGTCTGGAACTTTCTGGTTTTTTTATGTTTTTACCCTGTTTAGGTTAATACCTAAACAGTGTGGTAGTAATCTACCACAATTGCTTTTTTCCATTCTACCAGAAAGTAGCACAGGCTAATACATTTGTTACAAATGATTTTTATGTCCAAGAGTGTATTTACCTGACAATATAAATATATTGTTTTCAGCATTTTGTTGTTTATTTCATCATGGTCTGGTCCTTTCCTATTCATTTGGTCATTAAATACGTAAACATAGTTTAGTGGTAGGTTTTCGATTTGTACGTTTGATAGCTCTATTTTTTCACGTAATTCGGGATTATCTGGTATATCGTTTAGGTCAAATTGTTCTGTTAATGATCATAGAGCCAATTCACGTCGCCTAAATTATTTGATGCGGTGGTATTTAAATTTTTATTGAAATGGTATAACTGTTTTTCGAACAAAAAACTTAAATAAACGAGTAATATAAAATTGTAAACCCTCTTTTGTTAAGTTTCTTTGAAAAATTGATAGTGTCAACTTTAAGTAACAATTAATGAAAATCAACTTTTAGTACTTAAATATAATGTGTTATGTTCATCGAATGTCGACTCCTATTATCTTTATTACAAGATTATATCACACCACACAAACAAATAAAATATGACCGCCAACGTGCATTTTCTCTTATAACCTATTGTACGATGTGTCTTATAAAAATTGTTAAAGGAAATGGAAACACTTATACCACCATTTTGGAATTTAGTTTTTAGTAGTTTTTATAAAACACTATTTCTTTAACATTTTGATAAAAGTTCTCCCAAGTGCTCATCATTGTCTGAACCGAATAAAATCTTTATTGGAAAAAAAAATTGTACAATTCTAATAAATTTGTAAATGATTTAAAAGCGTTTTTCAATATCATATTGCCTGATTAAAAAATCTCAATAAAATAGTCTTATTTACAATAATCTCTTTTTATGCTATTTATTATTACGTTTATTGCCTTTCACTAGTATTATAAATTACTATAGTTTATTACTGCAATTTCATTGATGAATAAAAGATTTTGTATTTGTATCATATCCTTTCCGAGTTTATGTTCTAAATTTA